>NW_027327969.1:0-93659 GCF_047675955.1 Chlorocebus sabaeus
CATCTCAAAGAGTTACAGCTTTACCCTCAAAAAGACTTTTGCTAAGACTCTTCTTGTGTAATACTCATAGTGATATTTGTAAGCCCTTATAGGGCTATGGTGAAAAAGGAAATATCCTAAGAAAAAAGCTGAAAAGAAGCTTTCTGAGAAACTGCTTTGTGTTCTGTTAATTCACCTCACAGAGTTACAGCTTTCCCCTTAAGAAGCCTTTTGGTAAGACTGTTCTTGTGGAATTTGCAGAGTGGTATTTGTAAGCCCATAGAGGGCTATGGTGAAAAAGGAAATATCCTAAGATAAAAACTGAAAAGAACATTTCTGAGAAACTGCTTTGTGATACGTGACTTCCACTCACTGAGTGAGAGCTATATGTCATAGAGCTGTTTGCTAACCTTATTTCTGTGGAATCTGAGAAGGGATAATTCGGTTCCCGTTGAAGACTATAGGGCCAAAGGAAATATCCGCCATAAACGTGAGAAAGAAGCTTTCTGAGAAACAGCTTTCTGATCTGTGAATTCATCCCACAGAGTTACAGCTTTCCCCTGAGGAAGCCTTTCGCTATGACTGTTCTTGTGGAATTTGCAACGTGACATTTCGAAGGCCATAGAGAGCTATGGTGAAAAGGAAATATCTTCGGTTTAAAACGGGAAAGAAGCTTTCTGAGACACTGCGTTGTGTTCTGTTAATTCATCTCACAAAGTTACAGCTTTCCCCTCATGAAGCCTGTCCCTAAGACTGTTCTTGTCGAATTTCGGAAGTGATATTTAGAAGCCTACAGAGGTCTACAGTGAAAAAGGAAATAACCTAAGATAAAAACTGAAAATAAGCTTTCTGAAAAACTGCTTTGTGTTCTCTTAATTCATCTCACAGAGTTACAGCTTTCCTCTCAAGAATCCTTTCGCTAAGACTGTTCTTGTGCAATTTAGAACGTGATATTTAGAAGCCCATAGAGGGCTATGGAGAAAAAGGAAATGTCCTTAGATAAAAACTGGAAAGAAGCTTTCTGAGAAACTGCTTTGTGTTCTGTTAATTCATCTCACAGAGTTACAGCTTTCCCCTCGAGAAGCCTTTCTCTATGACTGTTCTTGTGTAATTCGCAAAGTAATATTTGGAAGCCCATATAGGGTTATGGTGAAAAAAGGAATATCTTCAGTTAGAAACTGTATAGAAGCTTTCTGAGAAACTGCTTTGTTTTCTGTTAATTCATCTCACAGAGTTACAGCTTTCCCCTCAAGAAGTCTTTCGTTAAGACTGTTCTTGTGGAATTTGCAAAGTGAAATTTGGAAGCCCATAGAGGGCTATGGTGAAAAAGGAAATGTCCTCAGATGAAAACTAGAAAGAAGCTTCTTGAGAAACTACTTTGTGTTCCGTTAATTCATCTCACACAGTTACAGCTTTGCCCTCCAGAAACCGTTCATTAAGACCGTTCTTGTGGAATTTTCAAAGTGATATTTGGAAACCCATAGGGGGCTATGGTGAAAAAGGAAATATCTTCAGTTATAAACTGGAAAGAAGTTTTCTGAGAAACTGCTTTGTGTTCTGTTAATTCATCTGACAGTGTTACACCTTTCCCCTCAAGAAGCATTCCGCTAAGACTGTTCTTGTGGAATTTGCAAAGTGACATTTGGAAGCTCATAGAGGGCTGTGGTGAAAAAGAAATTTCCTAAGATAAGAACTGAAAAGAAGCTTTCTGAGAAACGACTTTGTGTTCTGTTAATTCATCTTATAGAATTACAGCTTTCCCCTCAAGAAGTCGTTCAGTAAGACTGTTCTTGTGGAATTTGCAAAGTGATATATGGAAGCCCATAGAGGACCATGGTGTAAAGGAAATATCTTCAGATAAAAACTGGAAAGTAGCTTTCTGAGAAATTGCTTTGTGTTCTGTTAATTCATCTCACAGAATTACGGCTTTCCCCTCAAGAAAACTTTCGCTAAAGCTGTTTTTGTGGAATTTGGAAAAAGGTATATGGGAAACCATAGAGATCTATGGTTAAAAAGAAAATATCCTAAGGTAAAAACTGAAAAGAAAATTTCTGAGAAACTGCTTTGTGTTCTCTGAATTCATCTCACAGACTTACAGCTTTCCCCTCAAGAAACCGTTCACTAAGACTGTTCTCGTGGATTTTGCAAAGTGATATTTGGAAGCCCATAGAGTGCTATGGGGAAAAAGGAAATATCTTCAGTTAAAAAGTGGAAAGAACGTTTCTGAGAAACTGCTTTGTGTTCTGTTAATCCATCTCACAGAGGTACAGCATTCCCCTCAAGAAGTCGTTTACTAAGACTGTTCTTGTGAAATTTGCGAAGTGATATTTGGAAGTGCTTAGAGAACTATGGTGAAAAAGGAAATATCGTAAGATAAAAACTGAAAAGAAGCTTTCTGAGAAACTGCTTTGTGTTTTGTTAATTCATCTCAGAGAGTTACAGCTTTCCGAACAAAAAGCCATTCACTAAGACTGATCTTGTGTTATTTTCAAATTGATATTTGGAAGCCCATAGAGGGCTATGGTGAAAAGGGAAATATCTTCAGTTAAAAACTGGAAAGAAGCTTTCTGAGAAACGGTTTTGTGTTCTCTTAGTTCATCTCACAGAGTTACAGCTTTCCCCTCAAGAAGCCTTTCACCAAGACTGTTCTTGTGGAATTTCCAAAGTGGTCTTTGGAAGTCCATACGTCGCTATGGTGAAAAAGGATATAGCTTCAGTTAAAAAGTGAAAAGAAGCTTTCCGAGGAACTGCTTTGTGATATGTGATTTCCTGTCACTGAGAAACAGCTGTATTTCGTAGAACTGTTGGCTAGGCTTATTTCTGTGGAATCTGAGAAATGTTACTTCGGATCTCTTTGAAGACTATAGGTCCAAAGGAAATATCTGCCACTAAAAGTGTGAAAGAAGCTTTCTGAGAAACTTCTTTGAGTTCTGTGAATTGATCTCACAGAGCTACAGTTTCCCCTCAAGAGGCCTTTCGCTAAGACTGTTCTCGTGGAATTTGCAAAGTGATATTTGGAAAACAATAGAGGGCTATGGTGAAAAAGGAAATATCCTAAGATAAAAACTGAAAAGAAGCTTTTTGAGAAACTGTTTTGCGTACCGTTAATTCATCTCACAGAGTTATAGCTTTCCCCTCAAGAAGCCGTTCATTAAGACTGTTGTTGTGAAATTTGCAAAATGATATTTGGAAGCTCATAGAGGGCTATGGTGAAAATGGAAATATCTTCAGTTAAAAACTGGAGAGAAGCTTTCTGAGAGACTGCTTTGTGTTCTGTTAATTCATACACAGAGTTACACCTTTCCTATCACGAATCCTTTCGCTAAGACTGTTCTTGTGGAGTTTACAAAGTGATATTTGGAAGCCCATAGAGGGGTACGGTTAAAAAGGAAATTTCCTCACATAAAAACTGGAAAGAAGCTTTCTGAGAAACTGCTTTGTGTTTTGTTAATTCATCTCACAGTATTACAGCTCTACCCTCAAGAAGCCCTTCACTAAGACTGTTCTTCTGGAATTACCAAAGAGATATTTGGAAGCCCATAGAGCGCTATGGTGAAAAAGGAAATATCTTCAGTTAAAAACTGGAGAGAAGCTTTCTGAGAAACTTCTCTGAGATCTGTTAATTCATCTCACAGAGTTACAGCATTCCACTCAAGAAGCCTTTCGCTAGGACTGTTGTTTTTGAATTTGCAAAGTGATATTTCGAAGCCCATAGACGGCTGTGGTGAAAAGGGAAATACCTTCAGTTAAAAAATGGAAAGAAGCTTTCTAAGAAACTGCTTGGTGTTCTGTTACTTCATCTCAAAGAGTTACAGCTTTACCCTCAAAAAGCCTTTTGCTAAGACTCTTCTTGTGTAATACTCATAGTGATATTTGTAAGCCCTTATAGGGCTATGGTGAAAAAGGAAATATCCTAAGAAAAAAGCTGAAAAGAAGCTTTCTGAGAAACTGCTTTGTGTTCTGTTAATTCACCTCACAGAGTTACAGCTTTCCCCTTAAGAAGCCTTTTGGTAAGACTGTTCTTGTGGAATTTGCAGAGTGGTATTTGTAAGCCCATAGAGGGCTATGGTGAAAAAGGAAATATCCTAAGATAAAAACTGAAAAGAACATTTCTGAGAAACTGCTTTGTGATACGTGACTTCCACTCACTGAGTGAGAGCTATATGTCATAGAGCTGTTTGCTAACCTTATTTCTGTGGAATCTGAGAAGGGATAATTCGGTTCCCGTTGAAGACTATAGGGCCAAAGGAAATATCCGCCATAAACGTGAGAAAGAAGCTTTCTGAGAAACAGCTTTCTGATCTGTGAATTCATCCCACAGAGTTACAGCTTTCCCCTGAGGAAGCCTTTCGCTATGACTGTTCTTGTGGAATTTGCAACGTGACATTTCGAAGGCCATAGAGAGCTATGGTGAAAAGGAAATATCTTCGGTTTAAAACGGGAAAGAAGCTTTCTGAGACACTGCGTTGTGTTCTGTTAATTCATCTCAAAAAGTTACAGCTTTCCCCTCATGAAGCCTGTCCCTAAGACTGTTCTTGTCGAATTTCGGAAGTGATATTTAGAAGCCTACAGAGGTCTACAGTGAAAAAGGAAATAACCTAAGATAAAAACTGAAAATAAGCTTTCTGAAAAACTGCTTTGTGTTCTCTTAATTCATCTCACAGAGTTACAGCTTTCCTCTCAAGAATCCTTTCGCTAAGACTGTTCTTGTGCAATTTAGAACGTGATATTTAGAAGCCCATAGAGGGCTATGGAGAAAAAGGAAATGTCCTTAGATAAAAACTGGAAAGAAGCTTTCTGAGAAAATGCTTTGTGTTCTGTTAATTCATCTCACAGAGTTACAGCTTTCCCCTCGAGAAGCCTTTCTCTATGACTGTTCTTGTGTAATTCGCAAAGTAATATTTGGAAGCCCATATAGGGTTATGGTGAAAAAAGGAATATCTTCAGTTAGAAACTGTATAGAAGCTTTCTGAGAAACTGCTTTGTTTTCTGTTAATTCATCTCACAGAGTTACAGCTTTCCCCTCAAGAAGTCTTTCGTTAAGACTGTTCTTGTGGAATTTGCAAAGTGAAATTTGGAAGCCCATAGAGGGCTATGGTGAAAAAGGAAATGTCCTCAGATGAAAACTAGAAAGAAGCTTCTTGAGAAACTACTTTGTGTTCCGTTAATTCATCTCACACAGTTACAGCTTTGCCCTCCAGAAACCGTTCATTAAGACCGTTCTTGTGGAATTTTCAAAGTGATATTTGGAAACCCATAGGGGGCTATGGTGAAAAAGGAAATATCTTCAGTTATAAACTGGAAAGAAGTTTACTGAGAAACTGCTTTGTGTTCTGTTAATTCATCTGACAGTGTTACACCTTTCCCCTCAAGAAGCATTCCGCTAAGACTGTTCTTGTGGAATTTGCAAAGTGACATTTGGAAGCCCATAGAGGGCTGTGGTGAAAAAGAAATTTCCTAAGATAAGAACTGAAAAGAAGCTTTCTGAGAAACGACTTTGTGTTCTGTTAATTCATCTTATAGAATTACAGCTTTCCCCTCAAGAAGTCGTTCAGTAAGACTGTTCTTGTGGAATTTGCAAAGTGATATATGGAAGCCCATAGAGGACCATGGTGTAAAGGAAATATCTTCAGATAAAAACTGGAAAGTAGCTTTCTGAGAAATTGCTTTGTGTTCTGTTAATTCATCTCACAGAATTACGGCTTTCCCCTCAAGAAAACTTTCGCTAAAGCTGTTTTTGTGGAAATTGGAAAAAGGTATATGGGAAACCATAGAGATCTATGGTAAAAAGAAAATATCCTAAGGTAAAAACTGAAAAGAAAATTTCTGAGAAACTGCTTTGTGTTCTCTGAATTCATCTCACAGACTTACAGCTTTCCCCTCAAGAAACCGTTCACTAAGACTGTTCTCGTGGATTTTGCAAAGTGATATTTGGAAGCCCATAGAGTGCTATGGGGAAAAAGGAAATATCTTCAGTTAAAAAGTGGAAAGAACGTTTCTGAGAAACTGCTTTGTGTTCTGTTAATCCATCTCACAGAGGTACAGCATTCCCCTCAAGAAGTCGTTTACTAAGACTGTTCTTGTGAAATTTGCGAAGTGATATTTGGAAGTGCTTAGAGAACTATGGTGAAAAAGGAAATATCGTAAGATAAAAACTGAAAAGAAGCTTTCTGAGAAACTGCTTTGTGTTTTGTTAATTCATCTCAGAGAGTTACAGCTTTCCGAACAAAAAGCCATTCACTAAGACTGATCTTGTGTTATTTTCAAATTGATATTTGGAAGCCCATAGAGGGCTATGGTGAAAAGGGAAATATCTTCAGTTAAAAACTGGAAAGAAGCTTCCTGAGAAACGGTTTTGTGTTCTCTTAGTTCATCTCACAGAGTTACAGCTTTCCCCTCAAGAAGCCTTTCACCAAGACTGTTCTTGTGGAATTTCCAAAGTGGTCTTTGGAAGTCCATACGTCGCTATGGTGAAAAAGGATATAGCTTCAGTTAAAAAGTGAAAAGAAGCTTTCCGAGGACCTGCTTTGTGATATGTGATTTCCTGTCACTGAGAAACAGCTGTATTTCATAGAACTGTTGGCTAGGCTTATTTCTGTGGAATCTGAGAAATGTTACTTCGGATCTCTTTGAAGACTATAGGTCCAAAGGAAATATCCGCCACTAAAAGTGTGAAAGAAGCTTTCTGAGAAACTTCTTTGAGTTCTGTGAATTGATCTCACAGAGCTACAGTTTCCCCTCAAGAGGCCTTTCGCTAAGACTGTTCTCGTGGAATTTGCAAAGTGATATTTGGAAAACAATAGAGGGCTATGGTGAAAAAGGAAATATCCTAAGATAAAAACTGAAAAGAAGCTTTTTGAGAAACTGTTTTGCGTACCGTTAATTCATCTCACAGAGTTATAGCTTTCCCCTCAAGAAGCCGTTCATTAAGACTGTTGTTGTGAAATTTGCAAAATGATATTTGGAAGCTCATAGAGGGCTATGGTGAAAATGGAAATATCTTCAGTTAAAAACTGGAGAGAAGCTTTCTGAGAGACTGCTTTGTGTTCTGTTAATTCATACACAGAGTTACACCTTTCCTATCACGAATCCTTTCGCGAAGACTGTTCTTGTGGAGTTTACAAAGTGATATTTGGAAGCCCATAGAGGGGTACGGTTAAAAAGGAAATTTCCTCACATAAAAACTGGAAAGAAGCTTTCTGAGAAACTGCTTTGTGTTTTGTTAATTCATCTCACAGTATTACAGCTCTACCCTCAAGAAGCCCTTCACTAAGACTGTTCTTCTGGAATTACCAAAGAGATATTTGGAAGCCCATAGAGCGCTATGGTGAAAAAGGAAATATCTTCAGTTAAAAACTGGAGAGAAGTTTTCTGAGAAACTTCTTTGTGGTCTGTTAATTCATGCACAGAGTTACAGCTTTCCTATCAAGAATCCTTTCTCTAAGACTGTTCTTGTGGAGTTTACAAAGTGATATTTGGAAGCCCATAGAGGGGTATGTTTAAAAAGGAAATTTCCTCACACAAAAACTGGAAAGAAGTTTTCTGAGAAACTGCTTTGTGTTCTGTTAATTCATCTCACAGAGTTACAGCTTACCCCTCAAGAAGCATTTCGCTAAGACTGTTCTTGTGGAATTTGCAATGTGATATTTGGAAGCCCATGGAGGGATATGGTGAAAAAGGAAATATCTTCAATTAAAAACTGGAAAGAAGCTTTCTGAGAAACTGCTTTGTTTTCTGTTAATTCATCTCACAGAGTTTCAGCTTTCCCCTCCAGAAGTCTTTCGCTAAGACGGTTCTCGTGGAATTTGCAAAGTGATATTTGGAAGCCGTGAGAGGGCTATGGTGTAAAAGGAAATGTCCTCGGATCAAAAATGGAAAGAAGCTTTCCAACAAACTGTTTTGTGTTCTGTTAATTTATCTGACAGAGTTTCAGCTTTCCCCTCAAGAAGCCGTTCGCTAAGACTGTTCTTGTGGAATTTGCAAAGTGATATTTGAAAGCCCGTCGAGGGCTATGGTGAAAAAGGAAATACCTTCAGTTAAAAACTGGAAAGAAACTTTCTGAGAAAGTGCTTTGTATTCTGTTAATTCACCACACAGAGTTTCAGCTTTCCCCTCTAGAAGCCTTTCGCTAAGACTGTTCTTGTGGAATTTGCAAAGTGATATTTGTAAGCCCATAGAAGTCGTTGGTGAAAACGTAAATATCCTAAGATAAAAACTGAAAAGAACCATTCTGAGAAACTGCTTTGTGTTTTGTTAATTCATCTCACAGAGTTACAGGTTTCCCTTCAAGAAGCCTTTCGCTAAGACAGTTCTTGTGGAATATGCAAAGTGATATTTGGAAGCTCATAGTGACCTATAGTGAAAAAGGATATATCTTCAGTTAAAAACTGAAAAGAAGCTTTCTGAGAAACTGCTTTGTGATATATGACTTCCACTCACTGAGTTACAGCTGTATTTCGTAGAGCTGTTTGGCAGTCTTATTTCTGTGGAATCTGAGAACTGTTATTTCGGATCCCTTTGAAGACTGAAGGGCCAAAGGAAATATCCGTCGTTAAAGTTAGAAAGAAGCTTTCTGAGAAACTTCTTTGTGATTTGCAAATTCATTTCACAGAGTTACAGCTTTCCCCTCAAGAAGCCTTTCGCTAAGATTATTCTTGCACAATTTGAAAAATGATATTTGGAAGCCAATAGACGGCTATGGTGAAAACGAAATATCCTCCGATAAAAACTGGAAAGAAGCTTTCTGAGAAATTGCTTTGTGTTCTTTTAATTCATCTCACAGACTTACAGCTTTCCCCTCAGGAAGTCTTTCGCTAAGACTGTTCTTGTGGAATTTGAAATGTGATATTTGGTATCCCAAAGAGCGCTATGGAGAAAAGGAAATATCTTCAGATAAAAACTGTAAAGAACATTCCTGAGAAACTGCTTTGTGTTCTGTTAATTCACCTAACAGAGTTACAGCTTTCCCCTCTAGAAGCCTTTCGCTAAGACTGTTCTTGCTGTATTTTCAAAGGGATATTTTGAAGCCCATAGAGGGCTATGGTGAAAAAGGATATAGCTTCAGTTAAAAACTGAAAGAGGCTTTCTGAGAAACGGTTTAGTATTATGTGACTTCCACTCACTGAGTTACAGCTCTATTTCCTAGAGCTGTTTGATAGCCTTATTTCTATGGAATCGGAGAACTGTTATTTTGGATCCCTTTGAAGACTATAGGGCCAAAGGAAATATCTGCTGCTAAAAGTGAGAAAGAAGCTTTCTGAGAAACTTCTCTGAGATCTGTTAATTCATCTCACAGAGTTACAGCATTCCACTCAAGAAGCCTTTCGCTAGGACTGTTCTTTTTGAATTTGCAAAGTGATATTTCGAAGCCCATAGACGGCTGTGGTGAAAAGGGAAATACCTTCAGTTAAAAAATGGAAAGAAGCTTTCTGAGAAACTGCTTTGTGTTCTGTTAATTCATCTCAAAGAGTTACAGCTTTACCCTCAAAAAACTTTTGCTAAGACTCTTCTTGTGTAATACTCATAGTGATATTTGTAAGCCCTTATAGGGCTATGGTGAAAAAGGAAATATCCTAAGAAAAAAGCTGAAAAGAAGCTTTCTGAGAAACTGCTTTGTGTTCTGTTAATTCACCTCACAGAGTTACAGCTTTCCCCTTAAGAAGCCTTTTGGTAAGACTGTTCTTGTGGAATTTGCAGAGTGGTATTTGTAAGCCCATAGAGGGCTATGGTGAAAAAGGAAATATCCTAAGATAAAAACTGAAAAGAACATTTCTGAGAAACTGCTTTGTGATACGTGACTTCCACTCACTGAGTGAGAGCTATATGTCATAGAGCTGTTTGCTAACCTTATTTCTGTGGAATCTGAGAAGGGATAATTCGGTTCCCGTTGAAGACTATAGGGCCAAAGGAAATATCCGCCATAAACGTGAGAAAGAAGCTTTCTGAGAAACAGCTTTCTGATCTGTGAATTCATCCCACAGAGTTACAGCTTTCCCCTGAGGAAGCCTTTCGCTATGACTGTTCTTGTGGAATTTGCAACGTGACATTTCGAAGGCCATAGAGAGCTATGGTGAAAAGGAAATATCTTCGGTTTAAAACGGGAAAGAAGCTTTCTGAGACACTGCGTTGTGTTCTGTTAATTCATCTCACAAAGTTACAGCTTTCCCCTCACGAAGCCTTTCCCTAAGACTGTTCTTGTCCAATTTGGGAAGTGATATTTAGAAGCCTACAGAGGTCTACAGTGAAAAAGGAAATAACCTAAGATAAAAACTGAAAAGAAGCTTTCTGAAAAACTGCTTTGTGTTCTCTTAATTCATCTCACAGAGTTACAGCTTTCCTCTCAAGAATCCTTTCGCTAAGACTGTTCTTGTGCAATTTAGAACGTGATATTTAGAAGCCCATAGAGGGCTATGGAGAAAAAGGAAATGTCCTTAGATAAAAACTGGAAAGAAGCTTTCTGAGAAACTGCTTTGTGTTCTGTTAATTCATGCACAGAGTTACAGCTTTCCTATCAAGAATCCTTTCGCTAAGACTGTTTTTGTGGAGTTTACAAAGTGATATTTGGAAGCCCATAGAGGGGTACGTTTAAAAAGGAAATTTCCTCACATGAAAACTGGAAAGAAGTTTTCTGAGAAACTGCTTTGTGTTCTGTTAATTCATCTCACAGACTTACAGCTTACCCCTCAAGAAGCATTTCGCTAAGACTGTTCTTGTGGAATTTGCAATGTGATATTTGGAAGCCCATGGAGGGATATGGTGAAAAAGGAAATATCTTCAATTAAAAACTGGAAAGAAGCTTTCTGAGAAACTGCTTTGTTTTCTGTTAATTCATCTCACAGAGTTTCAGCTTTCCCCTCCAGAAGTCTTCCCCTAAGACGGTTCTCGTGGAATTTGCAAAGTGATATTTGGAAGCCGTGAGAGGGCTATGGTGTAAAAGGAAATGTCCTCGGATCAAAAATGGAAAGAAGCTTTCCAACAAACTGTTTTGTGTTCTGTTAATTTATCTGACAGAGTTTCAGCTTTCCCCTCAAGAAGCCGTTCGCTAAGACTGTTCTTGTGGAATTTGCAAAGTGATATTTGAAAGCCCGTCGAGGGCTATGGTGAAAAAGGAAATACCTTCAGTTAAAAACTGGAAAGAAACTTTCTGAGAAACTGCTTTGTATTCTGTTAATTCACCTCACAGAGTTTCAGCTTTCCCCTCTAGAAGCCTTTCGCTAAGACTGTTCTTGTGGAACTTGCAAAGTGATATTTGTAAGCCCATAGAAGTCGATGGTGAAAACGTAAATATCCTAAGATAAAAACTGAAAAGAACCATTCTGAGAAACTGCTTTGTGTTTTGTTAATTCATCTCACAGAGTTACAGGTTTCCCTTCTAGAAGCCTTTCGCTAAGACAGTTCTTGTGGAATATGCAAAGTGATATTTGGAAGCTCATAGTGACCTATAGTGAAAAAGGATATATCTTCAGTTAAAAACTGAAAAGAAGCTTTCTGAGAAACTGCTTTGTGATATATGACTTCCACTCACTGAGTTACAGCTGTATTTCGTAGAGCTGCTTGGCAGTCTTATTTCTGTGGAATCTGAGAACTGTTATTTCGGATCCCTTTGAAGACTGAAGGGCCAAAGGAAATATCCGTCGTTAAAGTTAGAAAGAAGCTTTCTGAGAAACTTCTTTGTGATTTGCGAATTCATTTCACAGAGTTACAGCTTTCCCCTCAAGAAGCCTTTCGCTAAGATTATTCTTGCACAATTTGAAAAATGATATTTGGAAGGCAATAGACGGCTATGGTGAAAACGAAATATCCTCCGATAAAAACTGGAAAGAAGCTTTCTGAGAAATTGCTTTGTGTTCTTTTAATTCATCTCACAGACTTACAGCTTTCCCCTCAGGAAGTCTTTCGCTAAGACTGTTCTTGCGGAATTTGAAATGTGATATTTGGTAGCCCATAGAGCGCTATGGAGAAAAGGAAATATCTTCAGATAATAACTGTAAAGAACATTCCTGAGAAACTGCTTTGTGTTCTGTTAATTCACCTAACAGAGTTACAGCTTTCCCCTCTAGAAGCCTTTCGCTAAGACTGTTCTTGCTGTATTTTCAAAGGGATATTTTGAAGCCCATAGAGGGCTACGGTGAAAAAGGATATAGCTTCAGTTAAAAACTGAAAGAGGCTTTCTGAGAAACGGTTTAGTATTATGTGACTTCCACTCACTGAGTTACAGCTCTATTTCCTAGAGCTGTTTGATAGCCTTATTTCTATGGAATCGGAGAACTGTTATTTTGGATCCCTTTGAAGACTATAGGGCCAAAGGAAATATCTGCCGCTAAAAGTGAGAAAGAAGCTTTCTGAGAAACTTCTCTGAGATCTGTTAATTCATCTCACAGAGTTACAGCATTCCACTCAAGAAGCCTTTCGCTAGGACTGTTCTTTTTGAATTTGCAAAGTGATATTTCGAAGCCCATAGACGGCTGTGGTGAAAAGGGAAATACCTTCAGTTAAAAAATGGAAAGAAGCTTTCTAAGAAACTGCTTTGTGTTCTGTTAATTCATCTCAAAGAGTTACAGCTTTACCCTCAAAAAGACTTTTGCTAAGACTCTTCTTGTGTAATACTCATAGTGATATTTGTAAGCCCTTATAGGGCTATGGTGAAAAAGGAAATATCCTAAGAAAAAAGCTGAAAAGAAGCTTTCTGAGAAACTGCTTTGTGTTCTGTTAATTCACCTCACAGAGTTACAGCTTTCCCCTTAAGAAGCCTTTTGGTAAGACTGTTCTTGTGGAATTTGCAGAGTGGTATTTGTAAGCCCATAGAGGGCTATGGTGAAAAAGGAAATATCCTAAGATAAAAACTGAAAAGAACATTTCTGAGAAACTGCTTTGTGATACGTGACTTCCACTCACTGAGTGAGAGCTATATGTCATAGAGCTGTTTGCTAACCTTATTTCTGTGGAATCTGAGAAGGGATAATTCGGTTCCCGTTGAAGACTATAGGGCCAAAGGAAATATCCGCCATAAACGTGAGAAAGAAGCTTTCTGAGAAACAGCTTTCTGATCTGTGAATTCATCCCACAGAGTTACAGCTTTCCCCTGAGGAAGCCTTTCGCTATGACTGTTCTTGTGGAATTTGCAACGTGACATTTCGAAGGCCATAGAGAGCTATGGTGAAAAGGAAATATCTTCGGTTTAAAACGGGAAAGAAGCTTTCTGAGACACTGCATTGTGTTCTGTTAATTCATCTCACAAAGTTACAGCTTTCCCCTCACGAAGCCTTTCCCTAAGACTGTTCTTGTCGAATTTGGGAAGTGATATTTAGAAGCCTACAGAGGTCTACAGTGAAAAAGGAAATAACCTAAGATAAAAACTGAAAATAAGCTTTCTGAAAAACTGCTTTGTGTTCTCTTAATTCATCTCACAGAGTTACAGCTTTCCTCTCAAGAATCCTTTCGCTAAGACTGTTCTTGTGCAATTTAGAACGTGATATTTAGAAGCCCATAGAGGGCTATGGAGAAAAAGGAAATGTCCTTAGATAAAAACTGGAAAGAAGCTTTCTGAGAAACTGCTTTGTGTTCTGTTAATTCATGCACAGAGTTACAGCTTTCCTATCAAGAATCCTTTCGCTAAGACTGTTTTTGTGGAGTTTACAAAGTGATATTTGGAAGCCCATAGAGGGGTACGTTTAAAAAGGAAATTTCCTCACATGAAAACTGGAAAGAAGTTTTCTGAGAAACTGCTTTGTGTTCTGTTAATTCATCTCACAGACTTACAGCTTACCCCTCAAGAAGCATTTCGCTAAGACTGTTCTTGTGGAATTTGCAATGTGATATTTGGAAGCCCATGGAGGGATATGGTGAAAAAGGAAATATCTTCAATTAAAAACTGGAAAGAAGCTTTCTGAGAAACTGCTTTGTTTTCTGTTAATTCATCTCACAGAGTTTCAGCTTTCCCCTCCAGAAGTCTTCCCCTAAGACGGTTCTCGTGGAATTTGCAAAGTGATATTTGGAAGCCGTGAGAGGGCTATGGTGTAAAAGGAAATGTCCTCGGATCAAAAATGGAAAGAAGCTTTCCAACAAACTGTTTTGTGTTCTGTTAATTTATCTGACAGAGTTTCAGCTTTCCCCTCAAGAAGCCGTTCGCTAAGACTGTTCTTGTGGAATTTGCAAAGTGATATTTGAAAGCCCGTCGAGGGCTATGGTGAAAAAGGAAATACCTTCAGTTAAAAACTGGAAAGAAACTTTCTGAGAAACTGCTTTGTATTCTGTTAATTCACCTCACAGAGTTTCAGCTTTCCCCTCTAGAAGCCTTTCGCTAAGACTGTTCTTGTGGAACTTGCAAAGTGATATTTGTAAGCCCATAGAAGTCGATGGTGAAAACGTAAATATCCTAAGATAAAAACTGAAAAGAACCATTCTGAGAAACTGCTTTGTGTTTTGTTAATTCATCTCACAGAGTTACAGGTTTCCCTTCTAGAAGCCTTTCGCTAAGACAGTTCTTGTGGAATATGCAAAGTGATATTTGGAAGCTCATAGTGACCTATAGTGAAAAAGGATATATCTTCAGTTAAAAACTGAAAAGAAGCTTTCTGAGAAACTGCTTTGTGATATATGACTTCCACTCACTGAGTTACAGCTGTATTTCGTAGAGCTGCTTGGCAGTCTTATTTCTGTGGAATCTGAGAACTGTTATTTCGGATCCCTTTGAAGACTGAAGGGCCAAAGGAAATATCCGTCGTTAAAGTTAGAAAGAAGCTTTCTGAGAAACTTCTTTGTGATTTGCGAATTCATTTCACAGAGTTACAGCTTTCCCCTCAAGAAGCCTTTCGCTAAGATTATTCTTGCACAATTTGAAAAATGATATTTGGAAGCCAATAGACGGCTATGGTGAAAACGAAATATCCTCCGATAAAAACTGGAAAGAAGCTTTCTGAGAAATTGCTTTGTGTTCTTTTAATTCATCTCACAGACTTACAGCTTTCCCCTCAGGAAGTCTTTCGCTAAGACTGTTCTTGCGGAATTTGAAATGTGATATTTGGTAGCCCATAGAGCGCTATGGAGAAAAGGAAATATCTTCAGATAAAAACTGTAAAGAACATTCCTGAGAAACTGCTTTGTGTTCTGTTAATTCACCTAACAGAGTTACAGCTTTCCCCTCTAGAAGCCTTTCGCTAAGACTGTTCTTGCTGTATTTTCAAAGGGATATTTTGAAGCCCATAGAGGGCTACGGTGAAAAAGGATATAGCTTCAGTTAAAAACTGAAAGAGGCTTTCTGAGAAACGGTTTAGTATTATGTGACTTCCACTCACTGAGTTACAGCTCTATTTCCTAGAGCTGTTTGATAGCCTTATTTCTATGGAATCGGAGAACTGTTATTTTGGATCCCTTTGAAGACTATAGGGCCAAAGGAAATATCTGCCGCTAAAAGTGAGAAAGAAGCTTTCTGAGAAACTTCTCTGAGATCTGTTAATTCATCTCACAGAGTTACAGCATTCCACTCAAGAAGCCTTTCGCTAGGACTGTTCTTTTTGAATTTGCAAAGTGATATTTCGAAGCCCATAGACGGCTGTGGTGAAAAGGGAAATACCTTCAGTTAAAAAATGGAAAGAAGCTTTCTAAGAAACTGCTTTGTGTTCTGTTAATTCATCTCAAAGAGTTACAGCTTTACCCTCAAAAAGACTTTTGCTAAGACTCTTCTTGTGTAATACTCATAGTGATATTTGTAAGCCCTTATAGGGCTATGGTGAAAAAGGAAATATCCTAAGAAAAAAGCTGAAAAGAAGCTTTCTGAGAAACTGCTTTGTGTTCTGTTAATTCACCTCACAGAGTTACAGCTTTCCCCTTAAGAAGCCTTTTGGTAAGACTGTTCTTGTGGAATTTGCAGAGTGGTATTTGTAAGCCCATAGAGGGCTATGGTGAAAAAGGAAATATCCTAAGATAAAAACTGAAAAGAACATTTCTGAGAAACTGCTTTGTGATACGTGACTTCCACTCACTGAGTGAGAGCTATATGTCATAGAGCTGTTTGCTAACCTTATTTCTGTGGAATCTGAGAAGGGATAATTCGGTTCCCGTTGAAGACTATAGGGCCAAAGGAAATATCCGCCATAAACGTGAGAAAGAAGCTTTCTGAGAAACAGCTTTCTGATCTGTGAATTCATCCCACAGAGTTACAGCTTTCCCCTGAGGAAGCCTTTCGCTATGACTGTTCTTGTGGAATTTGCAACATGACATTTCGAAGGCCATAGAGAGCTATGGTGAAAAGGAAATATCTTCGGTTTAAAACGGGAAAGAAGCTTTCTGAGACACTGCGTTGTGTTCTGTTAATTCATCTCACAAAGTTACAGCTTTCCCCTCACGAAGCCTTTCCCTAAGACTGTTCTTGTCGAATTTGGGAAGTGATATTTAGAAGCCTACAGAGGTCTACAGTGAAAAAGGAAATAACCTAAGATAAAAACTGAAAAGAAGCTTTCTGAAAAACTGCTTTGTGTTCTCTTAATTCATCTCACAGAGTTACAGCTTTCCTCTCAAGAATCCTTTCGCTAAGACTGTTCTTGTGCAATTTAGAACGTGATATTTAGAAGCCCATAGAGGGCTATGGAGAAAAAGGAAATGTCCTTAGATAAAAACTGGAAAGAAGCTTTCTGAGAAACTGCTTTGTGTTCTGTTAATTCATGCACAGAGTTACAGCTTTCCTATCAAGAATCCTTTCGCTAAGACTGTTTTTGTGGAGTTTACAAAGTGATATTTGGAAGCCCATAGAGGGGTACGTTTAAAAAGGAAATTTCCTCACATGAAAACTGGAAAGAAGTTTTCTGAGAAACTGCTTTGTGTTCTGTTAATTCATCTCACAGACTTACAGCTTACCCCTCAAGAAGCATTTCGCTAAGACTGTTCTTGTGGAATTTGCAATGTGATATTTGGAAGCCCATGGAGGGATATGGTGAAAAAGGAAATATCTTCAATTAAAAACTGGAAAGAAGCTTTCTGAGAAACTGCTTTGTTTTCTGTTAATTCATCTCACAGAGTTTCAGCTTTCCCCTCCAGAAGTCTTCCCCTAAGACGGTTCTCGTGGAATTTGCAAAGTGATATTTGGAAGCCGTGAGAGGGCTATGGTGTAAAAGGAAATGTCCTCGGATCAAAAATGGAAAGAAGCTTTCCAACAAACTGTTTTGTGTTCTGTTAATTTATCTGACAGTGTTTCAGCTTTCCCCTCAAGAAGCCGTTCGCTAAGACTGTTCTTGTGGAATTTGCAAAGTGATATTTGAAAGCCCGTCGAGGGCTATGGTGAAAAAGGAAATACCTTCAGTTAAAAACTGGAAAGAAACTTTCTGAGAAACTGCTTTGTATTCTGTTAATTCACCTCACAGAGTTTCAGCTTTCCCCTCTAGAAGCCTTTCGCTAAGACTGTTCTTGTGGAACTTGCAAAGTGATATTTGTAAGCCCATAGAAGTCGATGGTGAAAACGTAAATATCCTAAGATAAAAACTGAAAAGAACCATTCTGAGAAACTGCTTTGTGTTTTGTTAATTCATCTCACAGAGTTACAGGTTTCCCTTCTAGAAGCCTTTCGCTAAGACAGTTCTTGTGGAATATGCAAAGTGATATTTGGAAGCTCATAGTGACCTATAGTGAAAAAGGATATATCTTCAGTTAAAAACTGAAAAGAAGCTTTCTGAGAAACTGCTTTGTGATATATGACTTCCACTCACTGAGTTACAGCTGTATTTCGTAGAGCTGCTTGGCAGTCTTATTTCTGTGGAATCTGAGAACTGTTATTTCGGATCCCTTTGAAGACTGAAGGGCCAAAGGAAATATCCGTCGTTAAAGTTAGAAAGAAGCTTTCTGAGAAACTTCTTTGTGATTTGCGAATTCATTTCACAGAGTTACAGCTTTCCCCTCAAGAAGCCTTTCGCTAAGATTATTCTTGCACAATTTGAAAAATGATATTTGGAAGCCAATAGACGGCTATGGTGAAAACGAAATATCCTCCGATAAAAACTGGAAAGAAGCTTTCTGAGAAATTGCTTTGTGTTCTTTTAATTCATCTCACAGACTTACAGCTTTCCCCTCAGGAAGTCTTTCGCTAAGACTGTTCTTGCGGAATTTGAAATGTGATATTTGGTAGCCCATAGAGCGCTATGGAGAAAAGGAAATATCTTCAGATAAAAACTGTAAAGAACATTCCTGAGAAACTGCTTTGTGTTCTGTTAATTCACCTAACAGAGTTACAGCTTTCCCCTCTAGAAGCCTTTCACTAAGACTGTTCTTGCTGTATTTTCAAAGGGATATTTTGAAGCCCATAGAGGGCTACGGTGAAAAAGGATATAGCTTCAGTTAAAAACTGAAAGAGGCTTTCTGAGAAACGGTTTAGTATTATGTGACTTCCACTCACTGAGTTACAGCTCTATTTCCTAGAGCTGTTTGATAGCCTTATTTCTATGGAATCGGAGAACTGTTATTTTGGATCCCTTTGAAGACTATAGGGCCAAAGGAAATATCTGCCGCTAAAAGTGAGAAAGAAGCTTTCTGAGAAACTTCTCTGAGATCTGTTAATTCATCTCACAGAGTTACAGCATTCCACTCAAGAAGCCTTTCGCTAGGACTGTTCTTTTTGAATTTGCAAAGTGATATTTCGAAGCCCATAGACGGCTGTGGTGAAAAGGGAAATACCTTCAGTTAAAAAATGGAAAGAAGCTTTCTAAGAAACTGCTTTGTGTTCTGTTAATTCATCTCAAAGAGTTACAGCTTTACCCTCAAAAAGACTTTTGCTAAGACTCTTCTTGTGTAATACTCATAGTGATATTTGTAAGCCCTTATAGGGCTATGGTGAAAAAGGAAATATCCTAAGAAAAAAGCTGAAAAGAAGCTTTCTGAGAAACTGCTTTGTGTTCTGTTAATTCACCTCACAGAGTTACAGCTTTCCCCTTAAGAAGCCTTTTGGTAAGACTGTTCTTGTGGAATTTGCAGAGTGGTATTTGTAAGCCCATAGAGGGCTATGGTGAAAAAGGAAATATCCTAAGATAAAAACTGAAAAGAACATTTCTGAGAAACTACTTTGTGATACGTGACTTCCACTCACTGAGTGAGAGCTATATGTCATAGAGCTGTTTGCTAACCTTATTTCTGTGGAATCTGAGAAGGGATAATTCGGTTCCCGTTGAAGACTATAGGGCCAAAGGAAATATCCGCCATAAACGTGAGAAAGAAGCTTTCTGAGAAACAGCTTTCTGATCTGTGAATTCATCCCACAGAGTTACAGCTTTCCCCTGAGGAAGCCTTTCGCTATGACTGTTCTTGTGGAATTTGCAACATGACATTTCGAAGGCCATAGAGAGCTATGGTGAAAAGGAAATATCTTCGGTTTAAAACGGGAAAGAAGCTTTCTGAGACACTGCGTTGTGTTCTGTTAATTCATCTCACAAAGTTACAGCTTTCCCCTCACGAAGCCTTTCCCTAAGACTGTTCTTGTCGAATTTGGGAAGTGATATTTAGAAGCCTACAGAGGTCTACAGTGAAAAAGGAAATAACCTAAGATAAAAACTGAAAATAAGCTTTCTGAAAAACTGCTTTGTGTTCTCTTAATTCATCTCACAGAGTTACAGCTTTCCTCTCAAGAATCCTTTCGCTAAGACTGTTCTTGTGCAATTTAGAACGTGATATTTAGAAGCCCATAGAGGGCTATGGAGAAAAAGGAAATGTCCTTAGATAAAAACTGGAAAGAAGCTTTCTGAGAAACTGCTTTGTGTTCTGTTAATTCATCTCACAGAGTTACAGCTTTCCCCTCGAGAAGCCTTTCTCTATGACTGTTCTTGTGTAATTCGCAAAGTAATATTTGGAAGCCCATATAGGGTTATGGTGAAAAAAGGAATATCTTCAGTTAGAAACTGTATAGAAGCTTTCTGAGAAACTGCTTCGTTTTCTGTTAATTCATCTCACAGAGTTACAGCTTTCCCCTCAAGAAGTCTTTCGTTAAGACTGTTCTTGTGGAATTTGCAAAGTGAAATTTGGAAGCCCATAGAGGGCTATGGTGAAAAAGGAAATGTCCTCAGATGAAAACTAGAAAGAAGCTTCTTGAGAAACTACTTTGTGTTCCGTTAATTCATCTCACACAGTTACAGCTTTGCCCTCCAGAAACCGTTCATTAAGACCGTTCTTGTGGAATTTTCAAAGTGCTATTTGGAAACCCATAGGGGGCTATGGTGAAAAAGGAAATATCTTCAGTTATAAACTGGAAAGAAGTTTTCTGAGAAACTGCTTTGTGTTCTGTTAATTCATCTGACAGTGTTACACCTTTCCCCTCAAGAAGCATTCCGCTAAGACTGTTCTTGTGGAATTTGGGAAGTGATATTTAGAAGCCTACAGAGGTCTACAGTGAAAAAGGAAATAACCTAAGATAAAAACTGAAAATAAGCTTTCTGAAAAACTGCTTTGTTTTCTGTTAATCCATCTCACAGAGGTACAGCATTCCCCTCAAGAAGTCGTTTACTAAGACTGTTCTTGTGAAATTTGCGAAGTGATATTTGGAAGTGCTTAGAGAACTATGGTGAAAAAGGAAATATCGTAAGATAAAAACTGAAAAGAAGCTTTCTGAGAAACTGCTTTGTGTTTTGTTAATTCATCTCAGAGAGTTACAGCTTTCCGAACAAAAAGCCATTCACTAAGACTGATCTTGTGTTATTTTCAAATTGATATTTGGAAGCCCATAGAGGGCTATGGTGAAAAGGGAAATATCTTCAGTTAAAAACTGGAAAGAAGCTTTCTGAGAAACGGTTTTGTGTTCTCTTAGTTCATCTCACAGAGTTACAGCTTTCCCCTCAAGAAGCCTTTCACCAAGACTGTTCTTGTGGAATTTCCAAAGTGGTCTTTGGAAGTCCATACGTCGCTATGGTGAAAAAGGATATAGCTTCAGTTAAAAAGTGAAAAGAAGCTTTCCGAGGAACTGCTTTGTGATATGTGATTTCCTGTCACTGAGAAACAGCTGTATTTCATAGAACTGTTGGCTAGGCTTATTTCTGTGGAATCTGAGAAATGTTACTTCGGATCTCTTTGAAGACTATAGGTCCAAAGGAAATATCTGCCACTAAAAGTGTGAAAGAAGCTTTCTGAGAAACTTCTTTGAGTTCTCTGAATTGATCTCACAGAGCTACAGTTTCCCCTCAAGAGGCCTTTCGCTAAGACTGTTCTCGTGGAATTTGCAAAGTGATATTTGGAAAACAATAGAGGGCTATGGTGAAAAAGGAAATATCCTAAGATAAAAACTGAAAAGAAGCTTTTTGAGAAACTGTTTTGCGTACCGTTAATTCATCTCACAGAGTTATAGCTTTCCCCTCAAGAAGCCGTTCATTAAGACTGTTGTTGTGAAATTTGCAAAATGATATTTGGAAGCTCATAGAGGGCTATGGTGAAAATGGAAATATCTTCAGTTAAAAACTGGAGAGAAGCTTTCTGAGAGACTGCTTTGTGTTCTGTTAATTCATACACAGAGTTACACCTTTCCTATCACGAATCCTTTCGCTAAGACTGTTCTTGTGGAGTTTACAAATTGATATTTGGAAGCCCATAGAGGGGTACGGTTAAAAAGGAAATTTCCTCACATAAAAACTGGAAAGAAGCTTTCTGAGAAACTGCTTTGTGTTTTGTTAATTCATCTCACAGTATTACAGCTCTACCCTCAAGAAGCCCTTCACTAAGACTGTTCTTCTGGAATTACCAAAGAGATATTTGGAAGCCCATAGAGCGCTATGGTGAAAAAGGAAATATCTTCAGTTAAAAACTGGAGAGAAGCTTTCTGAGAAACTTCTCTGAGATCTGTTAATTCATCTCACAGAGTTACAGCATTCCACTCAAGAAGCCTTTCGCTAGGACTGTTCTTTTTGAATTTGCAAAGTGATATTTCGAAGCCCATAGACGGCTGTGGTGAAAAGGGAAATACCTTCAGTTAAAAAATGGAAAGAAGCTTTCTAAGAAACTGCTTTGTGTTCTGTTAATTCATCTCAAAGAGTTACAGCTTTACCCTCAAAAAGACTTTTGCTAAGACTCTTCTTGTGTAATACTCATAGTGATATTTGTAAGCCCTTATAGGGCTATGGTGAAAAAGGAAATATCCTAAGAAAAAAGCTGAAAAGAAGCTTTCTGAGAAACTGCTTTGTGTTCTGTTAATTCACCTCACAGAGTTACAGCTTTCCCCTTAAGAAGCCTTTTGGTAAGACTGTTCTTGTGGAATTTGCAGAGTGGTATTTGTAAGCCCATAGAGGGCTATGGTGAAAAAGGAAATATCCTAAGATAAAAACTGAAAAGAACATTTCTGAGAAACTGCTTTGTGATACGTGACTTCCACTCACTGAGTGAGAGCTATATGTCATAGAGCTGTTTGCTAACCTTATTTCTGTGGAATCTGAGAAGGGATAATTCGGTTCCCGTTGAAGACTATAGGGCCAAAGGAAATATCCGCCATAAACGTGAGAAAGAAGCTTTCTGAGAAACAGCTTTCTGATCTGTGAATTCATCCCACAGAGTTACAGCTTTCCCCTGAGGAAGCCTTTCGCTATGACTGTTCTTGTGGAATTTGCAACGTGACATTTCGAAGGCCATAGAGAGCTATGGTGAAAAGGAAATATCTTCGGTTTAAAACGGGAAAGAAGCTTTCTGAGACACTGCGTTGTGTTCTGTTAATTCATCTCACAAAGTTACAGCTTTCCCCTCACGAAGCCTTTCCCTAAGACTGTTCTTGTCGAATTTGGGAAGTGATATTTAGAAGCCTACAGAGGTCTACAGTGAAAAAGGAAATAACCTAAGATAAAAACTGAAAAGAAGCTTTCTGAAAAACTGCTTTGTGTTCTCTTAATTCATCTCACAGAGTTACAGCTTTCCTCTCAAGAATCCTTTCGCTAAGACTGTTCTTGTGCAATTTAGAACGTGATATTTAGAAGCCCATAGAGGGCTATGGAGAAAAAGGAAATGTCCTTAGATAAAAACTGGAAAGAAGCTTTCTGAGAAACTGCTTTGTGTTCTGTTAATTCATGCACAGAGTTACAGCTTTCCTATCAAGAATCCTTTCGCTAAGACTGTTTTTGTGGAGTTTACAAAGTGATATTTGGAAGCCCATAGAGGGGTACGTTTAAAAAGGAAATTTCCTCACATGAAAACTGGAAAGAAGTTTTCTGAGAAACTGCTTTGTGTTCTGTTAATTCATCTCACAGACTTACAGCTTACCCCTCAAGAAGCATTTCGCTAAGACTGTTCTTGTGGAATTTGCAATGTGATATTTGGAAGCCCATGGAGGGATATGGTGAAAAAGGAAATATCTTCAATTAAAAACTGGAAAGAAGCTTTCTGAGAAACTGCTTTGTTTTCTGTTAATTCATCTCACAGAGTTTCAGCTTTCCCCTCCAGAAGTCTTCCCCTAAGACGGTTCTCGTGGAATTTGCAAAGTGATATTTGGAAGCCGTGAGAGGGCTATGGTGTAAAAGGAAATGTCCTCGGATCAAAAATGGAAAGAAGCTTTCCAACAAACTGTTTTGTGTTCTGTTAATTTATCTGACAGAGTTTCAGCTTTCCCCTCAAGAAGCCGTTCGCTAAGACTGTTCTTGTGGAATTTGCAAAGTGATATTTGAAAGCCCGTCGAGGGCTATGGTGAAAAAGGAAATACCTTCAGTTAAAAACTGGAAAGAAACTTTCTGAGAAACTGCTTTGTATTCTGTTAATTCACCTCACAGAGTTTCAGCTTTCCCCTCTAGAAGCCTTTCGCTAAGACTGTTCTTGTGGAACTTGCAAAGTGATATTTGTAAGCCCATAGAAGTCGATGGTGAAAACGTAAATATCCTAAGATAAAAACTGAAAAGAACCATTCTGAGAAACTGCTTTGTGTTTTGTTAATTCATCTCACAGAGTTACAGGTTTCCCTTCTAGAAGCCTTTCGCTAAGACAGTTCTTGTGGAATATGCAAAGTGATATTTGGAAGCTCATAGTGACCTATAGTGAAAAAGGATATATCTTCAGTTAAAAACTGAAAAGAAGCTTTCTGAGAAACTGCTTTGTGATATATGACTTCCACTCACTGAGTTACAGCTGTATTTCGTAGAGCTGTTTGGCAGTCTTATTTCTGTGGAATCTGAGAACTGTTATTTCGGATCCCTTTGAAGACTGAAGGGCCAAAGGAAATATCCGTCGTTAAAGTTAGAAAGAAGCTTTCTGAGAAACTTCTTTGTGATTTGCGAATTCATTTCACAGAGTTACAGCTTTCCCCTCAAGAAGCCTTTCGCTAAGATTATTCTTGCACAATTTGAAAAATGATATTTGGAAGCCAATAGACGGCTATGGTGAAAACGAAATATCCTCCGATAAAAACTGGAAAGAAGCTTTCTGAGAAATTGCTTTGTGTTCTTTTAATTCATCTCACAGACTTACAGCTTTCCCCTCAGGAAGTCTTTCGCTAAGACTGTTCTTGTGGAATTTGAAATGTGATATTTGGTAGCCCATAGAGCGCTATGGAGAAAAGGAAATATCTTCAGATAAAAACTGTAAAGAACATTCCTGAGAAACTGCTTTGTGTTCTGTTAATTCACCTAACAGAGTTACAGCTTTCCCCTCTAGAAGCCTTTCGCTAAGACTGTTCTTGCTGTATTTTCAAAGGGATATTTTGAAGCCCATAGAGGGCTACGGTGAAAAAGGATATAGCTTCAGTTAAAAACTGAAAGAGGCTTTCTGAGAAACGGTTTAGTATTATGTGACTTCCACTCACTGAGTTACAGCTCTATTTCCTAGAGCTGTTTGATAGCCTTATTTCTATGGAATCGGAGAACTGTTATTTTGGATCCCTTTGAAGACTATAGGGCCAAAGGAAATATCTGCCGCTAAAAGTGAGAAAGAAGCTTTCTGAGAAACTTCTCTGAGATCTGTTAATTCATCTCACAGAGTTACAGCATTCCACTCAAGAAGCCTTTCGCTAGGACTGTTCTTTTTGAATTTGCAAAGTGATATTTCGAAGCCCATAGACGGCTGTGGTGAAAAGGGAAATACCTTCAGTTAAAAAATGGAAAGAAGCTTTCTAAGAAACTGCTTTGTGTTCTGTTAATTCATCTCAAAGAGTTACAGCTTTACCCTCAAAAAGACTTTTGCTAAGACTCTTCTTGTGTAATACTCATAGTGATATTTGTAAGCCCTTATAGGGCTATGGTGAAAAAGGAAATATCCTAAGAAAAAAGCTGAAAAGAAGCTTTCTGAGAAACTGCTTTGTGTTCTGTTAATTCACCTCACAGAGTTACAGCTTTCCCCTTAAGAAGCCTTTTGGTAAGACTGTTCTTGTGGAATTTGCAGAGTGGTATTTGTAAGCCCATAGAGGGCTATGGTGAAAAAGGAAATATCCTAAGATAAAAACTGAAAAGAACATTTCTGAGAAACTGCTTTGTGATACGTGACTTCCACTCACTGAGTGAGAGCTATATGTCATAGAGCTGTTTGCTAACCTTATTTCTGTGGAATCTGAGAAGGGATAATTCGGTTCCCGTTGAAGACTATAGGGCCAAAGGAAATATCCGCCATAAACGTGAGAAAGAAGCTTTCTGAGAAACAGCTTTCTGATCTGTGAATTCATCCCACAGAGTTACAGCTTTCCCCTGAGGAAGCCTTTCGCTATGACTGTTCTTGTGGAATTTGCAACGTGACATTTCGAAGGCCATAGAGAGCTATGGTGAAAAGGAAATATCTTCGGTTTAAAACGGGAAAGAAGCTTTCTGAGACACTGCGTTGTGTTCTGTTAATTCATCTCACAAAGTTACAGCTTTCCCCTCACGAAGCCTTTCCCTAAGACTGTTCTTGTCCAATTTGGGAAGTGATATTTAGAAGCCTACAGAGGTCTACAGTGAAAAAGGAAATAACCTAAGATAAAAACTGAAAAGAAGCTTTCTGAAAAACTGCTTTGTGTTCTCTTAATTCATCTCACAGAGTTACAGCTTTCCTCTCAAGAATCCTTTCGCTAAGACTGTTCTTGTGCAATTTAGAACGTGATATTTAGAAGCCCATAGAGGGCTATGGAGAAAAAGGAAATGTCCTTAGATAAAAACTGGAAAGAAGCTTTCTGAGAAACTGCTTTGTGTTCTGTTAATTCATCTCACAGAGTTACAGCTTTCCCCTCGAGAAGCCTTTCTCTATGACTGTTCTTGTGTAATTCGCAAAGTAATATTTGGAAGCCCATATAGGGTTATGGTGAAAAAAGGAATATCTTCAGTTAGAAACTGTATAGAAGCTTTCTGAGAACCTGCTTTGTTTTCTGTTAATTCATCTCACAGAGTTACAGCTTTCCCCTCAAGAAGTCTTTCGTTAAGACTGTTCTTGTGGAATTTGCAAAGTGAAATTTGGAAGCCCATAGAGGGCTATGGTGAAAAAGGAAATGTCCTCAGATGAAAACTAGAAAGAAGCTTCTTGAGAAACTACTTTGTGTTCCGTTAATTCATCTCACACAGTTACAGCTTTGCCCTCCAGAAACCGTTCATTAAGACCGTTCTTGTGGAATTTTCAAAGTGATATTTGGAAACCCATAGGGGGCTATGGTGAAAAAGGAAATATCTTCAGTTATAAACTGGAAAGAAGTTTTCTGAGAAACTGCTTTGTGTTCTGTTAATTCATCTGACAGTGTTACACCTTTCCCCTCAAGAAGCATTCCGCTAAGACTGTTCTTGTGGAATTTGGGAAGTGATATTTAGAAGCCTACAGAGGTCTACAGTGAAAAAGGAAATAACCTAAGATAAAAACTGAAAATAAGCTTTCTGAAAAACTGCTTTGTTTTCTGTTAATCCATCTCACAGAGGTACAGCATTCCCCTCAAGAAGTCGTTTACTAAGACTGTTCTTGTGTAATTTGCGAAGTGATATTTGGAAGTGCTTAGAGAACTATGGTGAAAAAGGAAATATCGTAAGATAAAAACTGAAAAGAAGCTTTGTGAGAAACTGCTTTGTGTTTTGTTAATTCATCTCAGAGAGTTACAGCTTTCCGAACAAAAAGCCATTCACTAAGACTGATCTTGTGTTATTTTCAAATTGATATTTGGAAGCCCATAGAGGGCTATGGTGAAAAGGGAAATATCTTCAGTTAAAAACTGGAAAGAAGCTTTCTGAGAAACGGTTTTGTGTTCTCTTAGTTCATCTCACAGAGTTACAGCTTTCCCCTCAAGAAGCCTTTCACCAAGACTGTTCTTGTGGAATTTCCAAAGTGGTCTTTGAAAGTCCATACGTCGCTATGGTGAAAAAGGATATAGCTTCAGTTAAAAAGTGAAAAGAAGCTTTCCGAGGAACTGCTTTGTGATATGTGATTTCCTGTCACTGAGAAACAGCTGTATTTCATAGAACTGTTGGCTAGGCTTATTTCTGTGGAATCTGAGAAATGTTACTTCGGATCTCTTTGAAGACTATAGGTCCAAAGGAAATATCTGCCACTAAAAGTGTGAAAGAAGCTTTCTGAGAAACTTCTTTGAGTTCTCTGAATTGATCTCACAGAGCTACAGTTTCCCCTCAAGAGGCCTTTCGCTAAGACTGTTCTCGTGGAATTTGCAAAGTGATATTTGGAAAACAATAGAGGGCTATGGTGAAAAAGGAAATATCCTAAGATAAAAACTGAAAAGAAGCTTTTTGAGAAACTGTTTTGCGTACCGTTAATTCATCTCACAGAGTTATAGCTTTCCCCTCAAGAAGCCGTTCATTAAGACTGTTGTTGTGAAATTTGCAAAATGATATTTGGAAGCTCATAGAGGGCTATGGTGAAAATGGAAATATCTTCAGTTAAAAACTGGAGAGAAGCTTTCTGAGAGACTGCTTTGTGTTCTGTTAATTCATACACAGAGTTACACCTTTCCTATCACGAATCCTTTCGCTAAGACTGTTCTTGTGGAGTTTACAAATTGATATTTGGAAGCCCATAGAGGGGTACGGTTAAAAAGGAAATTTCCTCACATAAAAACTGGAAAGAAGCTTTCTGAGAAACTGCTTTGTGTTTTGTTAATTCATCTCACAGTATTACAGCTCTACCCTCAAGAAGCCCTTCACTAAGACTGTTCTTCTGGAATTACCAAAGAGATATTTGGAAGCCCATAGAGCGCTATGGTGAAAAAGGAAATATCTTCAGTTAAAAACTGGAGAGAAGCTTTCTGAGAAACTTCTCTGAGATCTGTTAATTCATCTCACAGAGTTACAGCATTCCACTCAAGAAGCCTTTCGCTAGGACTGTTCTTTTTGAATTTGCAAAGTGATATTTCGAAGCCCATAGACGGCTGTGGTGAAAAGGGAAATACCTTCAGTTAAAAAATGGAAAGAAGCTTTCTAAGAAACTGCTTTGTGTTCTGTTAATTCATCTCAAAGAGTTACAGCTTTACCCTCAAAAAGACTTTTGCTAAGACTCTTCTTGTGTAATACTCATAGTGATATTTGTAAGCCCTTATAGGGCTATGGTGAAAAAGGAAATATCCTAAGAAAAAAGCTGAAAAGAAGCTTTCTGAGAAACTGCTTTGTGTTCTGTTAATTCACCTCACAGAGTTACAGCTTTCCCCTTAAGAAGCCTTTTGGTAAGACTGTTCTTGTGGAATTTGCAGAGTGGTATTTGTAAGCCCATAGAGGGCTATGGTGAAAAAGGAAATATCCTAAGATAAAAACTGAAAAGAACATTTCTGAGAAACTGCTTTGTGATACGTGACTTCCACTCACTGAGTGAGAGCTATATGTCATAGAGCTGTTTGCTAACCTTATTTCTGTGGAATCTGAGAAGGGATAATTCGGTTCCCGTTGAAGACTATAGGGCCAAAGGAAATATCCGCCATAAACGTGAGAAAGAAGCTTTCTGAGAAACAGCTTTCTGATCTGTGAATTCATCCCACAGAGTTACAGCTTTCCCCTGAGGAAGCCTTTCGCTATGACTGTTCTTGTGGAATTTGCAACGTGACATTTCGAAGGCCATAGAGAGCTATGGTGAAAAGGAAATATCTTCGGTTTAAAACGGGAAAGAAGCTTTCTGAGACACTGCGTTGTGTTCTGTTAATTCATCTCACAAAGTTACAGCTTTCCCCTCACGAAGCCTTTCCCTAAGACTGTTCTTGTCCAATTTGGGAAGTGATATTTAGAAGCCTACAGAGGTCTACAGTGAAAAAGGAAATAACCTAAGATAAAAACTGAAAAGAAGCTTTCTGAAAAACTGCTTTGTGTTCTCTTAATTCATCTCACAGAGTTACAGCTTTCCTCTCAAGAATCCTTTCGCTAAGACTGTTCTTGTGCAATTTAGAACGTGATATTTAGAAGCCCATAGAGGGCTATGGAGAAAAAGGAAATGTCCTTAGATAAAAACTGGAAAGAAGCTTTCTGAGAAACTGCTTTGTGTTCTGTTAATTCATGCACAGAGTTACAGCTTTCCTATCAAGAATCCTTTCGCTAAGACTGTTTTTGTGGAGTTTACAAAGTGATATTTGGAAGCCCATAGAGGGGTACGTTTAAAAAGGAAATTTCCTCACATGAAAACTGGAAAGAAGTTTTCTGAGAAACTGCTTTGTGTTCTGTTAATTCATCTCACAGACTTACAGCTTACCCCTCAAGAAGCATTTCGCTAAGACTGTTCTTGTGGAATTTGCAATGTGATATTTGGAAGCCCATGGAGGGATATGGTGAAAAAGGAAATATCTTCAATTAAAAACTGGAAAGAAGCTTTCTGAGAAACTGCTTTGTTTTCTGTTAATTCATCTCACAGAGTTTCAGCTTTCCCCTCCAGAAGTCTTCCCCTAAGACGGTTCTCGTGGAATTTGCAAAGTGATATTTGGAAGCCGTGAGAGGGCTATGGTGTAAAAGGAAATGTCCTCGGATCAAAAATGGAAAGAAGCTTTCCAACAAACTGTTTTGTGTTCTGTTAATTTATCTGACAGAGTTTCAGCTTTCCCCTCAAGAAGCCGTTCGCTAAGACTGTTCTTGTGGAATTTGCAAAGTGATATTTGAAAGCCCGTCGAGGGCTATGGTGAAAAAGGAAATACCTTCAGTTAAAAACTGGAAAGAAACTTTCTGAGAAACTGCTTTGTATTCTGTTAATTCACCTCACCGAGTTTCAGCTTTCCCCTCTAGAAGCCTTTCGCTAAGACTGTTCTTGTGGAACTTGCAAAGTGATATTTGTAAGCCCATAGAAGTCGATGGTGAAAACGTAAATATCCTAAGATAAAAACTGAAAAGAACCATTCTGAGAAACTGCTTTGTGTTTTGTTAATTCATCTCACAGAGTTACAGGTTTCCCTTCTAGAAGCCTTTCGCTAAGACAGTTCTTGTGGAATATGCAAAGTGATATTTGGAAGCTCATAGTGACCTATAGTGAAAAAGGATATATCTTCAGTTAAAAACTGAAAAGAAGCTTTCTGAGAAACTGCTTTGTGATATATGACTTCCACTCACTGAGTTACAGCTGTATTTCGTAGAGCTGTTTGGCAGTCTTATTTCTGTGGAATCTGAGAACTGTTATTTCGGATCCCTTTGAAGACTGAAGGGCCAAAGGAAATATCCGTCGTTAAAGTTAGAAAGAAGCTTTCTGAGAAACTTCTTTGTGATTTGCGAATTCATTTCACAGAGTTACAGCTTTCCCCTCAAGAAGCCTTTCGCTAAGATTATTCTTGCACAATTTGAAAAATGATATTTGGAAGCCAATAGACGGCTATGGTGAAAACGAAATATCCTCCGATAAAAACTGGAAAGAAGCTTTCTGAGAAATTGCTTTGTGTTCTTTTAATTCATCTCACAGACTTACAGCTTTCCCCTCAGGAAGTCTTTCGCTAAGACTGTTCTTGTGGAATTTGAAATGTGATATTTGGTAGCCCATAGAGCGCTATGGAGAAAAGGAAATATCTTCAGATAAAAACTGTAAAGAACATTCCTGAGAAACTGCTTTGTGTTCTGTTAATTCACCTAACAGAGTTACAGCTTTCCCCTCTAGAAGCCTTTCGCTAAGACTGTTCTTGCTGTATTTTCAAAGGGATATTTTGAAGCCCATAGAGGGCTACGGTGAAAAAGGATATAGCTTCAGTTAAAAACTGAAAGAGGCTTTCTGAGAAACGGTTTAGTATTATGTGACTTCCACTCACTGAGTTACAGCTCTATTTCCTAGAGCTGTTTGATAGCCTTATTTCTATGGAATCGGAGAACTGTTATTTTGGATCCCTTTGAAGACTATAGGGCCAAAGGAAATATCTGCCGCTAAAAGTGAGAAAGAAGCTTTCTGAGAAACTTCTCTGAGATCTGTTAATTCATCTCACAGAGTTACAGCATTCCACTCAAGAAGCCTTTCGCTAGGACTGTTCTTTTTGAATTTGCAAAGTGATATTTCGAAGCCCATAGACGGCTGTGGTGAAAAGGGAAATACCTTCAGTTAAAAAATGGAAAGAAGCTTTCTAAGAAACTGCTTTGTGTTCTGTTAATTCATCTCAAAGAGTTACAGCTTTACCCTCAAAAAGACTTTTGCTAAGACTCTTCTTGTGTAATACTCATAGTGATATTTGTAAGCCCTTATAGGGCTATGGTGAAAAAGGAAATATCCTAAGAAAAAAGCTGAAAAGAAGCTTTCTGAGAAACTGCTTTGTGTTCTGTTAATTCACCTCACAGAGTTACAGCTTTCCCCTTAAGAAGCCTTTTGGTAAGACTGTTCTTGTGGAATTTGCAGAGTGGTATTTGTAAGCCCATAGAGGGCTATGGTGAAAAAGGAAATATCCTAAGATAAAAACTGAAAAGAACATTTCTGAGAAACTGCTTTGTGATACGTGACTTCCACTCACTGAGTGAGAGCTATATGTCATAGAGCTGTTTGCTAACCTTATTTCTGTGGAATCTGAGAAGGGATAATTCGGTTCCCGTTGAAGACTATAGGGCCAAAGGAAATATCCGCCATAAACGTGAGAAAGAAGCTTTCTGAGAAACAGCTTTCTGATCTGTGAATTCATCCCACAGAGTTAGAGCTTTCCCCTGAGGAAGCCTTTCGCTATGACTGTTCTTGTGGAATTTGCAACGTGACATTTCGAAGGCCATAGAGAGCTATGGTGAAAAGGAAATATCTTCGGTTTAAAACGGGAAAGAAGCTTTCTGAGACACTGCGTTGTGTTCTGTTAATTCATCTCACAAAGTTACAGCTTTCCCCTCACGAAGCCTTTCCCTAAGACTGTTCTTGTCCAATTTGGGAAGTGATATTTAGAAGCCTACAGAGGTCTACAGTGAAAAAGGAAATAACCTAAGATAAAAACTGAAAAGAAGCTTTCTGAAAAACTGCTTTGTGTTCTCTTAATTCATCTCACAGAGTTACAGCTTTCCTCTCAAGAATCCTTTCGCTAAGACTGTTCTTGTGCAATTTAGAACGTGATATTTAGAAGCCCATAGAGGGCTATGGAGAAAAAGGAAATGTCCTTAGATAAAAACTGGAGAGAAGCTTTCTGAGAGACTGCTTTGTGTTCTGTTAATTCATACACAGAGTTACACCTTTCCTATCACGAATCCTTTCGCTAAGACTGTTCTTGTGGAGTTTACAAAGTGATACTTGGAAGCCCATAGAGGGGTACGGTTAAAAAGGAAATTTCCTCACATAAAAACTGGAAAGAAGCTTTCTGAGAAACTGCTTTGTGTTTTGTTAATTCATCTCACAGTATTACAGCTCTACCTTCAAGAAGCCCTTCACTAAGACTGTTCTTCTGGAATTACCAAAGAGATATTTGGAAGCCCATAGAGCGCTATGGTGAAAAAGGAAATATCTTCAGTTAAAAACTGGAGAGAAGCTTTCTGAGAAACTGCTTTGTGTTCTGTTAATTCATGCACAGAGTTACAGCTTTCCTATCAAGAATCCTTTCGCTAAGACTGTTCTTGTGGAGTTTACAAAGTGATATTTGGAAGCCCATAGAGGGGTATGTTTAAAAAGGAAATTTCCTCACATAAAAACTGGAAAGAAGTTTTCTGAGAAACTGCTTTGTGTTCTGTTAATTCATCTCACAGAGTTACAGCTTACCCCTCAAGAAGCATTTCGCTAAGACTGTTCTTGTGGAATTTGCAATGTGATATTTGGAAGCCCATGGAGGGATGTGGTGAAAAAGGAAATATCTTCAATTAAAAACTGGAAAGAAGCTTTCTGAGAAACTGCTTTGTTTTCTGTTAATTCATCTCACAGACTTTCAGCTTTCCCCTCCAGAAGTCTTTCGCTAAGACGGTTCTCGTGGAATTTGCAAAGTGATATTTGGAAGCCGTGAGAGGGCTATGGTGTAAAAGGAAATGTCCTCGGATCAAAAATGGAAAGAAGCTTTCCAACAAACTGTTTTGTGTTCTGTTAATTTATCTGACAGAGTTTCAGCTTTCCCCTCAAGAAGCCGTTCGCTAAGACTGTTCTTGTGGAATTTGCAAAGTGATATTTGAAAGCCCGTCGAGGGCTATGGTGAAAAAGGAAATACCTTCAGTTAAAAACTGGAAAGAAACTTTCTGAGAAACTGCTTTGTATTCTTTTAATTCACCTCACAGAGTTTCAGGTTTCCCCTCTAGAAGCCTTTCGCTAAGACTGTTCTTGTGGAATTTGCAAAGTGATATTTGTAAGCCCATAGAAGTCGATGGTGAAAACGTAAATATCCTAAGATAAAAACTGAAAAGAACCATTCTGAGAAACTTCTTTGTGTTTTGTTAATTCATCTCACAGATTTACAGGTTTCCCTTCAAGAAGCCTTTCGCTAAGACAGTTCTTGTGGAATATGCAAAGTGATATTTGGAAGCTCATAGTGACCTATAGTGAAAAAGGATATATCTTCAGTTAAAAACTGAAAAGAAGCTTTCTGAGAAACTGCTTTGTGATATATGACTTCCACTCACGGAGTTACAGCTGTATTTCGTAGAGCTGTTTGGCAGTCTTATTTCTGTGGAATCTGAGAACTGTTATTTCGGATCCCTTTGAAGACTGAAGGGCCAAAGGAAATATCCGTCGTTAAAGTTAGAAAGAAGCTTTCTGAGAAACTTCTTTGTGATTTGCGAATTCATTTCACAGAGTTACAGCTTTCCCCTCAAGAAGCCTTTCGCTAAGATTATTCTTGCACAATTTGAAAAATGATATTTGGAAGCCAATAGACGGCTATGGTGAAAACGAAATATCCTCCGATAAAAACTGGAAAGAAGCTTTCTGAGAAATTGCTTTGTGTTCTTTTAATTCATCTCAGAGACTTACAGCTTTCCCCGCAGGAAGTCTTTCGCTAAGACTGTTCTTGTGGAATTTGAAATGTGATATTTGGTAGCCCAAAGAGCGCTATGGAGAAAAGGAAATATCTTCAGATAAAAACTGTAAAGAACATTCCTGAGAAACTGCTTTGTGTTCTGTTAATTCACCTAACAGAGTTACAGCTTTCCCCTCTAGAAGCCTTTCGCTAAGACTGTTCTTGCTGTATTTTCAAAGGGATATTTTGAAGCCCATAGAGGGCTACGGTGAAAAAGGATATAGCTTCAGTTAAAAACTGAAAGAGGCTTTCTGAGAAACGGTTTAGTATTATGTGACTTCCACTCACTGAGTTACAGCTCTATTTCCTAGAGCTGTTTGATAGCCTTATTTCTATGGAATCGGAGAACTGTTATTTTGGATCCCTTTGAAGACTATAGGGCCAAAGGAAATATCTGCTGCTAAAAGTGAGAAAGAAGCTTTCTGAGAAACTTCTCTGAGATCTGTTAATTCATCTCACAGAGTTACAGCATTCCACTCAAGAAGCCTTTCGCTAGGACTGTTCTTTTTGAATTTGCAAAGTGATATTTCGAAGCCCATAGACGGCTGTGGTGAAAAGGGAAATACCTTCAGTTAAAAAATGGAAAGAAGCTTTCTAAGAAACTGCTTTGTGTTCTGTTAATTCATCTCAAAGAGTTACAGCTTTACCCTCAAAAAGACTTTTGCTAAGACTCTTCTTGTGTAATACTCATAGTGATATTTGTAAGCCCTTATAGGGCTATGGTGAAAAAGGAAATATCCTAAAAAAAAGCTGAAAAGAAGCTTTCTGAGAAACTGCTTTGTGTTCTGTTAATTCACCTCACAGAGTTACAGCTTTCCCCTTAAGAAGCCTTTTGGTAAGACTGTTCTTGTGGAATTTGCAGAGTGGTATTTGTAAGCCCATAGAGGGCTATGGTGAAAAAGGAAATATCCTAAGATAAAAACTGAAAAGAACATTTCTGAGAAACTGCTTTGTGATACGTGACTTCCACTCACTGAGTGAGAGCTATATGTCATAGATCTGTTTGCTAACCTTATTTCTGTGGAATCTGAGAAGGGATAATTCGGTTCCCGTTGAAGACTATAGGGCCAAAGGAAATATCCGCCATAAAAGTGAGAAAGAAGCTTTCTGAGAAACAGCTTTCTGATCTGTGAATTCATCCCACAGAGTTACAGCTTTCCCCTGAGGAAGCCTTTCGCTATGACTGTTCTTGTGGAATTGGCAACGTGACATTTCGAAGGCCATAGAGAGCTATGGTGAAAAGGAAATATCTTCGGTTTAAAACGGGAAAGAAGCTTTCTGAGACACTGCGTTGTGTTCTGTTAATTCATCTCACAAAGTTACAGCTTTCCCCTCACGAAGCCTGTCCCTAAGACTGTTCTTGTTGAATTTGGGAAGTGATATTTAGAAGCCTACAGAGGTCTACAGTGAAAAAGGAAATAACCTAAGATAAAAACTGAAAAGAAGCTTTCTGAAAAACTGCTTTGTGTTCTCTTAATTCATCTCACAGAGTTACAGCTTTCCTCTCAAGAATCCTTTCGCTAAGACTGTTCTTGTGCAATTTAGAATGTGATATTTAGAAGCCCATAGAGGGCTATGGAGAAAAAGGAAATGTCCTTAGATAAAAACTGGAAAGAAGCTTTCTGAGAAACTGCTTTGTGTTCTGTTAATTCATCTCACAGAGTTACAGCTTTCCCCTCGAGAAGCCTTTCTCTATGACTGTTCTTGTGTAATTCACAAAGTAATATTTGGAAGCCCATATAGGGTTATGGTGAAAAAAGGAATATCTTCAGTTAGAAACTGTATAGAAGCTTTCTGAGAAACTGCTTTGTTTTCTGTTAATTCATCTCACAGAGTTACAGCTTTCCCCTCAAGAAGTCTTTCGTTAAGACTGTTCTTGTGGAATTTGCAAAGTGAAACTTGGAAGCCCATAGAGGGCTATGGTGAAAAAGGAAATGTCCTCAGATGAAAACTAGAAAGAAGCTTCTTGAGAAACTACTTTGTGTTCCGTTAATTCATCTCACACAGTTACAGCTTTGCCCTCCAGAAACCGTTCATTAAGACCGTTCTTGTGGAATTTTCAAAGTGATATTTGGAAACCCATAGGGGGCTATGGTGAAAAAGGAAATATCTTCTGTTATAAACTGGAAAGAAGTTTTCTGAGAAACTGCTTTGTGTTCTGTTAATTCATCTGACAGTGTTACACCTTTCCCCTCAAGAAGCATTCCGCTAAGACTGTTCTTGTGGAATTTGCAAAGTGACATTTGGAAGCCCATAGAGGGCTGTGGTGAAAAAGAAATTTCCTAAGAGAAGAACTGAAAAGAAGCTTTCTGAGAAACGACTTTGTGTTCTGTTAATTCATCTTATAGAATTACAGCTTTCCCCTCAAGAAGTCGTTCAGTAAGACTGTTCTTGTGGAATTTGCAAAGTGATATTTGGAAGCCCATAGAGGACCATGGTGTAAAGGAAATATCTTCAGATAAAAACTGGAAAGTAGCTTTCTGAGAAATTGCTTTGTGTTCTGTTAATTCATCTCACAGAATTACGGCTTTCCCCTCAAGAAAACCTTCGCTAAAGCTGTTTTTGTGGAGTTTGGAAAAAGGTATATGGAAAACCATAGAGATCTATGGTTAAAAAGAAAATATCCTAAGATAAAAACTGAAAAGAAAATTTCTGAGAAACTGCTTTGTGTTCTCTGAATTCATCTCACAGACTTACAGCTTTCCCCTCAAGAAACCGTTCACTAAGACTGTTCTCGTGGATTTTGCAAAGTGATATTTGGAAGCCCATAGAGTGCTATGGGGAAAAAGGAAATATCTTCAGTTAAAAAGTGGAAAGAACGTTTCTGAGAAACTGCTTTGTGTTCTGTTAATCCATCTCACAGAGGTACAGCATTCCCCTCAAGAAGTCGTTTACTAAGACTGTTCTTGTGAAATTTGCGAAGTGATATTTGGAAGTGCTTAGAGAACTATGGTGAAAAAGGAAATATCGTAAGATAAAAACTGAAAAGAAGCTTTCTGAGAAACTGCTTTGTGTTTTGTTAATTCATCTCAGAGAGTTACAGCTTTCCGAACAAAAAGCCATTCACTAAGACTGATCTTGTGTTATTTTCAAATTGATATTTGGAAGCCCATAGAGGGCTATGGTGAAAAGGGAAATATCTTCAGTTAAAAACTGGAAAGAAGCTTTCTGAGAAACGGTTTTGTGTTCTCTTAGTTCATCTCACAGAGTTACAGCTTTCCCCTCAAGAAGCCTTTCACCAAGACTGTTCTTGTGGAATTTCCAAAGTGGTCTTTGGAAGTCCATACGTCGCTATGGTGAAAAAGGATATAGCTTCAGTTAAAAAGTGAAAAGAAGCTTTCCGAGGAACTGCTTTGTGATATGTGATTTCCTGTCACTGAGAAACAGCTGTATTTCGTAGAACTGTTGGCTAGGCTTATTTCTGTGGAATCTGAGAAATGTTACTTCGGATCTCTTTGAAGACTATAGGTCCAAAGGAAATATCCGCCACTAAAAGTGTGAAAGAAGCTTTCTGAGAAACTTCTTTGAGTTCTGTGAATTGATCTCACAGAGCTACAGTTTCCCCTCAAGAGGCCTTTCGCTAAGACTGTTCTCGTGGAATTTGCAAAGTGATATTTGGAAAACAATAGAGGGCTATGGTGAAAAAGGAAATATCCTAAGATAAAAACTGAAAAGAAGCTTTTTGAGAAACTGTTTTGCGTACCGTTAATTCATCTCACAGAGTTATAGCTTTCCCCTCAAGAAGCCGTTCATTAAGACTGTTGTTGTGAAATTTGCAAAATGATATTTGGAAGCTCATAGAGGGCTATGGTGAAAATGGAAATATCTTCAGTTAAAAACTGGAGAGAAGCTTTCTGAGAGACTGCTTTGTGTTCTGTTAATTCATACACAGAGTTACACCTTTCCTATCACGAATCCTTTCGCTAAGACTGTTCTTGTGGAGTTTACAAAGTGATATTTGGAAGCCCATAGAGGGGTACGGTTAAAAAGGAAATTTCCTCACATAAAAACTGGAAAGAAGCTTTCTGAGAAACTGCTTTGTGTTTTGTTAATTCATCTCACAGTATTACAGCTCTACCTTCAAGAAGCCCTTCACTAAGACTGTTCTTCTGGAATTACCAAAGAGATATTTGGAAGCCCATAGAGCGCTATGGTGAAAAAGGAAATATCTTCAGTTAAAAACTGGAGAGAAGCTTTCTGAGAAACTGCTTTGTGTTCTGTTAATTCATGCACAGAGTTACAGCTTTCCTATCAAGAATCCTTTCACTAAGACTGTTCTTGTGGAGTTTACAAAGTGATATTTGGAAGCCCATAGAGGGGTATGTTTAAAAAGGAAATTTCCTCACATAAAAACTGGAAAGAAGTTTTCTGAGAAACTGCTTTGTGTTCTGTTAATTCATCTCACAGAGTTACAGCTTACCCCTCAAGAAGCATTTCGCTAAGACTGTTCTTGTGGAATTTGCAATGTGATATTTGGAAGCCCATGGAGGGATATGGTGAAAAAGGAAATATCTTCAATTAAAAACTGGAAAGAAGCTTTCTGAGAAACTGCTTTGTTTTCTGTTAATTCATCTCACAGAGTTTCAGCTTTCCCCTCAAGAAGTCTTTCGTTAAGACTGTTCTTGTGGAATTTGCAAAGTGAAATTTGGAATCCCATAGAGGGCTATGGTGAAAAAGGAAATGTCCTCAGATGAAAACTAGAAAGAAGATTCTTGAGAAACTACTTTGTGTTCCGTTAATTCATCTCACACAGTTACAGCTTTGCCCTCCAGAAACCGTTCATTAAGACCGTTCTTGTGGAATTTTCAAAGTGCTATTTGGAAACCCATAGGGGGCTATGGTGAAAAAGGAAATATCTTCAATTATAAACTGGAAAGAAGATTTCTGAGAAACTGCTTTGTGTTCTGTTAATTCATCTGACAGTGTTACACCTTTCCCCTCAAGAAGCATTCCGCTAAGACTGTTCTTGTGGAATTTGGGAAGTGATATTTAGAAGCCTACAGAGGTCTACAGTGAAAAAGGAAATAACCTAAGATAAAAACTGAAAATAAGCTTTCTGAAAAACTGCTTTGTGTTCTCTTAATTCATCTCACAGAGTTACAGCTTTCCTCTCAAGAATCCTTTCGCTAAGACTGTTCTTGTGCAATTTAGAACGTGATATTTAGAAGCCCATAGAGGGCTATGGAGAAAAAGGAAATGTCCTTAGATAAAAACTGGAAAGAAGCTTTCTGAGAAACTTCTTTGTGTTCTGTTAATTCATGCACAGTGTTACATCTTTCCTATCAAAAATTCTTTCGCTAAGACTGTTCTTGTGGAGTTTACAAAGTGATATTTGGAAGCCCATAGTGGGGTACTTTTAAAAAGGAAATTTCCTCACATAAAAACTGGAAAGGAGTTTTCTGAGAAACTGCTTTGTGTTCTGTTAATTCATCTCACAGAGTTACAGCTTACCCCTCAAGAAGCATTTCGCTAAGACTGTTCTTGTGGAATTTGCAATGTGACATTTGGAAGCCCATGGAGGGATATGGTGAAAAAGGAAATATCTTCAATTAAAAACTGGAAATAAGCTTTCTGAGAAACTGCTTTGTTTTCTGTTAATTCATCTCACAGAGTTTCAGCTTTCCCCTCCAGAAGTCTTTCGCTAAGACGGTTCTCGTGGAATTTGCAAAGTGATATTTGGAAGCCGTGAGAGGGCTATGGTGTAAAAGGAAATGTCCTCGGATCAAAAATGGAAAGAAGCTTTCCAACAAACTGTTTTGTGTTCTGTTAATTTATCTGACAGTGTTTCAGCTTTCCCCTCAAGAAGCCGTTCGCTAAGACTGTTCTTGTAGAATTTGCAAAGTGATATTTGAAAGCCCGTCGAGGGCTATGGTGAAAAAGGAAATACCTTCAGTTAAAAACTGGAAAGAAACTTTCTGAGAAACTGCTTTGTATTCTGTTAATTCACCTCACAGAATTTCAGCTTTCCCCTCTAGAAGCCTTTCGCTAAGACTGTTCTTGTGGAATTTGCAAAGTGATATTTGTAAGCCCATAGAAGTCGATGGTGAAAACGTAAATATCCTAAGATAAAAACTGAAAAGAACCATTCTGAGAAACTTCTTTGTGTTTTGTTAATTCATCTCACAGAGTTACAGGTTTCCCTTCAAGAAGCCTTTCGCTAAGACAGTTCTTGTGGAATATGCAAAGTGATATTTGGAAGCTCATAGTGACCTATAGTGAAAAAGGATATATCTTCAGTTAAAAACTGAAAAGAAGCTTTCTGAGAAACTGCTTTGTGATATATGACTTCCACTCACGGAGTTACAGCTGTATTTCTTAGAGCTGTTTGGCAGTCTTATTTCTGTGGAATCTGAGAACTGTTATTTCGGATCCCTTTGAAGACTGAAGGGCCAAAGGAAATATCCGTCGTTAAAGTTAGAAAGAAGCTTTCTGAGAAACTTCTTTGTGATTTGCGAATTCATTTCACAGAGTTACAGCTTTCCCCTCAAGAAGCCTTTCGCTAAGATTATTCTTGCACAATTTGAAAAATGATATTTGGAAGCCAATAGACGGCTATGGTGAAAACGAAATATCCTCCGATAAAAACTGGAAAGAAGCTTTCTGAGAAATTGCTTTGTGTTCTTTTAATTCATCTCACAGACTTACAGCTTTCCCCGCAGGAAGTCTTTCGCTAAGACTGTTCTTGTGGAATTTGAAATGTGATATTTGGTAGCCCAAAGAGCACTATGGAGAAAAGGAAATATCTTCAGATAAAAACTGTAAAGAACATTCCTGAGAAACTGCTTTGTGTTCTGTTAATTCACCTAACAGAGTTACAGCTTTCCCCTCTAGAAGCCTTTCGCTAAGACTGTTCTTGCTGTATTTTCAAAGGGATATTTTGAAGCCCATAGAGGGCTACGGTGAAAAAGGATATAGCTTCAGTTAAAAACTGAAAGAGGCTTTCTGAGAAACGGTTTAGTATTATGTGACTTCCACTCACTGAGTTACAGCTCTATTTCCTAGAGCTGTTTGATAGCCTTATTTCTATGGAATCGGAGAACTGTTATTTTGGATCCCTTTGAAGACTATAGGGCCAAAGGAAATATCTGCTGCTAAAAGTGAGAAAGAAGCTTTCTGAGAAACTTCTCTGAGATCTGTTAATTCATCTCACAGAGTTACAGCATTCCACTCAAGAAGCCTTTCGCTAGGACTGTTCTTTTTGAATTTGCAAAGTGATATTTCGAAGCCCATAGACGGCTGTGGTGAAAAGGGAAATACCTTCAGTTAAAAAATGGAAAGAAGCTTTCTAAGAAACTGCTTTGTGTTCTGTTAATTCATCTCAAAGAGTTACAGCTTTACCCTCAAAAAGACTTTTGCTAAGACTCTTCTTGTGTAATACTCATAGTGATATTTGTAAGCCCTTATAGGGCTATGGTGAAAAAGGAAATATCCTAAAAAAAAGCTGAAAAGAAGCTTTCTGAGAAACTGCTTTGTGTTCTGTTAATTCACCTCACAGAGTTACAGCTTTCCCCTTAAGAAGCCTTTTGGTAAGACTGTTCTTGTGGAATTTGCAGAGTGGTATTTGTAAGCCCATAGAGGGCTATGGTGAAAAAGGAAATATCCTAAGATAAAAACTGAAAAGAACATTTCTGAGAAACTGCTTTGTGATACGTGACTTCCACTCACTGAGTGAGAGCTATATGTCATAGATCTGTTTGCTAACCTTATTTCTGTGGAATCTGAGAAGGGATAATTCGGTTCCCGTTGAAGACTATAGGGCCAAAGGAAATATCCGCCATAAAAGTGAGAAAGAAGCTTTCTGAGAAACAGCTTTCTGATCTGTGAATTCATCCCACAGAGTTACAGCTTTCCCCTGAGGAAGCCTTTCGCTATGACTGTTCTTGTGGAATTGGCAACGTGACATTTCGAAGGCCATAGAGAGCTATGGTGAAAAGGAAATATCTTCGGTTTAAAACGGGAAAGAAGCTTTCTGAGACACTGCGTTGTGTTCTGTTAATTCATCTCACAAAGTTACAGCTTTCCCCTCACGAAGCCTGTCCCTAAGACTGTTCTTGTTGAATTTGGGAAGTGATATTTAGAAGCCTACAGAGGTCTACAGTGAAAAAGGAAATAACCTAAGATAAAAACTGAAAAGAAGCTTTCTGAAAAACTGCTTTGTGTTCTCTTAATTCATCTCACAGAGTTACAGCTTTCCTCTCAAGAATCCTTTCGCTAAGACTGTTCTTGTGCAATTTAGAATGTGATATTTAGAAGCCCATAGAGGGCTATGGAGAAAAAGGAAATGTCCTTAGATAAAAACTGGAAAGAAGCTTTCTGAGAAACTGCTTTGTGTTCTGTTAATTCATCTCACAGAGTTACAGCTTTCCCCTCGAGAAGCCTTTCTCTATGACTGTTCTTGTGTAATTCACAAAGTAATATTTGGAAGCCCATATAGGGTTATGGTGAAAAAAGGAATATCTTCAGTTAGAAACTGTATAGAAGCTTTCTGAGAAACTGCTTTGTTTTCTGTTAATTCATCTCACAGAGTTACAGCTTTCCCCTCAAGAAGTCTTTCGTTAAGACTGTTCTTGTGGAATTTGCAAAGTGAAATTTGGAAGCCCATAGAGGGCTATGGTGAAAAAGGAAATGTCCTCAGATGAAAACTAGAAAGAAGCTTCTTGAGAAACTACTTTGTGTTCCGTTAATTCATCTCACACAGTTACAGCTTTGCCCTCCAGAAACCGTTCATTAAGACCGTTCTTGTGGAATTTTCAAAGTGATATTTGGAAACCCATAGGGGGCTATGGTGAAAAAGGAAATATCTTCTGTTATAAACTGGAAAGAAGTTTTCTGAGAAACTGCTTTGTGTTCTGTTAATTCATCTGACAGTGTTACACCTTTCCCCTCAAGAAGCATTCCGCTAAGACTGTTCTTGTGGAATTTGCAAAGTGACATTTGGAAGCCCATAGAGGGCTGTGGTGAAAAAGAAATTTCCTAAGAGAAGAACTGAAAAGAAGCTTTCTGAGAAACGACTTTGTGTTCTGTTAATTCATCTTATAGAATTACAGCTTTCCCCTCAAGAAGTCGTTCAGTAAGACTGTTCTTGTGGAATTTGCAAAGTGATATTTGGAAGCCCATAGAGGACCATGGTGTAAAGGAAATATCTTCAGATAAAAACTGGAAAGTAGCTTTCTGAGAAATTGCTTTGTGTTCTGTTAATTCATCTCACAGAATTACGGCTTTCCCCTCAAGAAAACCTTCGCTAAAGCTGTTTTTGTGGAGTTTGGAAAAAGGTATATGGAAAACCATAGAGATCTATGGTTAAAAAGAAAATATCCTAAGATAAAAACTGAAAAGAAAATTTCTGAGAAACTGCTTTGTGTTCTCTGAATTCATCTCACAGACTTACAGCTTTCCCCTCAAGAAACCGTTCACTAAGACTGTTCTCGTGGATTTTGCAAAGTGATATTTGGAAGCCCATAGAGTGCTATGGGGAAAAAGGAAATATCTTCAGTTAAAAAGTGGAAAGAACGTTTCTGAGAAACTGCTTTGTGTTCTGTTAATCCATCTCACAGAGGTACAGCATTCCCCTCAAGAAGTCGTTTACTAAGACTGTTCTTGTGAAATTTGCGAAGTGATATTTGGAAGTGCTTAGAGAACTATGGTGAAAAAGGAAATATCGTAAGATAAAAACTGAAAAGAAGCTTTCTGAGAAACTGCTTTGTGTTTTGTTAATTCATCTCAGAGAGTTACAGCTTTCCGAACAAAAAGCCATTCACTAAGACTGATCTTGTGTTATTTTCAAATTGATATTTGGAAGCCCATAGAGGGCTATGGTGAAAAGGGAAATATCTTCAGTTAAAAACTGGAAAGAAGCTTTCTGAGAAACGGTTTTGTGTTCTCTTAGTTCATCTCACAGAGTTACAGCTTTCCCCTCAAGAAGCCTTTCACCAAGACTGTTCTTGTGGAATTTCCAAAGTGGTCTTTGGAAGTCCATACGTCGCTATGGTGAAAAAGGATATAGCTTCAGTTAAAAAGTGAAAAGAAGCTTTCCGAGGAACTGCTTTGTGATATGTGATTTCCTGTCACTGAGAAACAGCTGTATTTCGTAGAACTGTTGGCTAGGCTTATTTCTGTGGAATCTGAGAAATGTTACTTCGGATCTCTTTGAAGACTATAGGTCCAAAGGAAATATCCGCCACTAAAAGTGTGAAAGAAGCTTTCTGAGAAACTTCTTTGAGTTCTGTGAATTGATCTCACAGAGCTACAGTTTCCCCTCAAGAGGCCTTTCGCTAAGACTGTTCTCGTGGAATTTGCAAAGTGATATTTGGAAAACAATAGAGGGCTATGGTGAAAAAGGAAATATCCTAAGATAAAAACTGAAAAGAAGCTTTTTGAGAAACTGTTTTGCGTACCGTTAATTCATCTCACAGAGTTATAGCTTTCCCCTCAAGAAGCCGTTCATTAAGACTGTTGTTGTGAAATTTGCAAAATGATATTTGGAAGCTCATAGAGGGCTATGGTGAAAATGGAAATATCTTCAGTTAAAAACTGGAGAGAAGCTTTCTGAGAGACTGCTTTGTGTTCTGTTAATTCATACACAGAGTTACACCTTTCCTATCACGAATCCTTTCGCTAAGACTGTTCTTGTGGAGTTTACAAAGTGATATTTGGAAGCCCATAGAGGGGTACGGTTAAAAAGGAAATTTCCTCACATAAAAACTGGAAAGAAGCTTTCTGAGAAACTGCTTTGTGTTTTGTTAATTCATCTCACAGTATTACAGCTCTACCTTCAAGAAGCCCTTCACTAAGACTGTTCTTCTGGAATTACCAAAGAGATATTTGGAAGCCCATAGAGCGCTATGGTGAAAAAGGAAATATCTTCAGTTAAAAACTGGAGAGAAGCTTTCTGAGAAACTGCTTTGTGTTCTGTTAATTCATGCACAGAGTTACAGCTTTCCTATCAAGAATCCTTTCACTAAGACTGTTCTTGTGGAGTTTACAAAGTGATATTTGGAAGCCCATAGAGGGGTATGTTTAAAAAGGAAATTTCCTCACATAAAAACTGGAAAGAAGTTTTCTGAGAAACTGCTTTGTGTTCTGTTAATTCATCTCACAGAGTTACAGCTTACCCCTCAAGAAGCATTTCGCTAAGACTGTTCTTGTGGAATTTGCAATGTGATATTTGGAAGCCCATGGAGGGATATGGTGAAAAAGGAAATATCTTCAATTAAAAACTGGAAAGAAGCTTTCTGAGAAACTGCTTTGTTTTCTGTTAATTCATCTCACAGAGTTTCAGCTTTCCCCTCAAGAAGTCTTTCGTTAAGACTGTTCTTGTGGAATTTGCAAAGTGAAATTTGGAATCCCATAGAGGGCTATGGTGAAAAAGGAAATGTCCTCAGATGAAAACTAGAAAGAAGATTCTTGAGAAACTACTTTGTGTTCCGTTAATTCATCTCACACAGTTACAGCTTTGCCCTCCAGAAACCGTTCATTAAGACCGTTCTTGTGGAATTTTCAAAGTGCTATTTGGAAACCCATAGGGGGCTATGGTGAAAAAGGAAATATCTTCAATTATAAACTGGAAAGAAGATTTCTGAGAAACTGCTTTGTGTTCTGTTAATTCATCTGACAGTGTTACACCTTTCCCCTCAAGAAGCATTCCGCTAAGACTGTTCTTGTGGAATTTGGGAAGTGATATTTAGAAGCCTACAGAGGTCTACAGTGAAAAAGGAAATAACCTAAGATAAAAACTGAAAATAAGCTTTCTGAAAAACTGCTTTGTGTTCTCTTAATTCATCTCACAGAGTTACAGCTTTCCTCTCAAGAATCCTTTCGCTAAGACTGTTCTTGTGCAATTTAGAACGTGATATTTAGAAGCCCATAGAGGGCTATGGAGAAAAAGGAAATGTCCTTAGATAAAAACTGGAAAGAAGCTTTCTGAGAAACTTCTTTGTGTTCTGTTAATTCATGCACAGTGTTACATCTTTCCTATCAAAAATTCTTTCGCTAAGACTGTTCTTGTGGAGTTTACAAAGTGATATTTGGAAGCCCATAGTGGGGTACTTTTAAAAAGGAAATTTCCTCACATAAAAACTGGAAAGGAGTTTTCTGAGAAACTGCTTTGTGTTCTGTTAATTCATCTCACAGAGTTACAGCTTACCCCTCAAGAAGCATTTCGCTAAGACTGTTCTTGTGGAATTTGCAATGTGACATTTGGAAGCCCATGGAGGGATATGGTGAAAAAGGAAATATCTTCAATTAAAAACTGGAAATAAGCTTTCTGAGAAACTGCTTTGTTTTCTGTTAATTCATCTCACAGAGTTTCAGCTTTCCCCTCCAGAAGTCTTTCGCTAAGACGGTTCTCGTGGAATTTGCAAAGTGATATTTGGAAGCCGTGAGAGGGCTATGGTGTAAAAGGAAATGTCCTCGGATCAAAAATGGAAAGAAGCTTTCCAACAAACTGTTTTGTGTTCTGTTAATTTATCTGACAGTGTTTCAGCTTTCCCCTCAAGAAGCCGTTCGCTAAGACTGTTCTTGTAGAATTTGCAAAGTGATATTTGAAAGCCCGTCGAGGGCTATGGTGAAAAAGGAAATACCTTCAGTTAAAAACTGGAAAGAAACTTTCTGAGAAACTGCTTTGTATTCTGTTAATTCACCTCACAGAATTTCAGCTTTCCCCTCTAGAAGCCTTTCGCTAAGACTGTTCTTGTGGAATTTGCAAAGTGATATTTGTAAGCCCATAGAAGTCGATGGTGAAAACGTAAATATCCTAAGATAAAAACTGAAAAGAACCATTCTGAGAAACTTCTTTGTGTTTTGTTAATTCATCTCACAGAGTTACAGGTTTCCCTTCAAGAAGCCTTTCGCTAAGACAGTTCTTGTGGAATATGCAAAGTGATATTTGGAAGCTCATAGTGACCTATAGTGAAAAAGGATATATCTTCAGTTAAAAACTGAAAAGAAGCTTTCTGAGAAACTGCTTTGTGATATATGACTTCCACTCACGGAGTTACAGCTGTATTTCTTAGAGCTGTTTGGCAGTCTTATTTCTGTGGAATCTGAGAACTGTTATTTCGGATCCCTTTGAAGACTGAAGGGCCAAAGGAAATATCCGTCGTTAAAGTTAGAAAGAAGCTTTCTGAGAAACTTCTTTGTGATTTGCGAATTCATTTCACAGAGTTACAGCTTTCCCCTCAAGAAGCCTTTCGCTAAGATTATTCTTGCACAATTTGAAAAATGATATTTGGAAGCCAATAGACGGCTATGGTGAAAACGAAGTATCCTCCGATAAAAACTGGAAAGAAGCTTTCTGAGAAATTGCTTTGTGTTCTTTTAATTCATCTCACAGACTTACAGCTTTCCCCTCAGGAAGTCTTTCGCTAAGACTGTTCTTGTGGAATTTGAAATGTGATATTTGGTAGCCCAAAGAGCGCTATGGAGAAAAGGAAATATCTTCAGATAAAAACTGTAAAGAACATTCCTGAGAAACTGCTTTGTGTTCTGTTAATTCACCTAACAGAGTTACAGCTTTCCCCTCTAGAAGCCTTTCGCTAAGACTGTTCTTGCTGTATTTTCAAAGGGATATTTTGAAGCCCATAGAGGGCTACGGTGAAAAAGGATATAGCTTCAGTTAAAAACTGAAAGAGGCTTTCTGAGAAACGGTTTAGTATTATGTGACTTCCACTCACTGAGTTACAGCTCTATTTCCTAGAGCTGTTTGATAGCCTTATTTCTATGGAATCGGAGAACTGTTATTTTGGATCCCTTTGAAGACTATAGGGCCAAAGGAAATATCTGCCGCTAAAAGTGAGAAAGAAGCTTTCTGAGAAACTTCTCTGAGATCTGTTAATTCATCTCACAGCGTTACAGCATTCCACTCAAGAAGCCTTTCGCTAGGACTGTTCTTTTTGAATTTGCAAAGTGATATTTCGAAGCCCATAGACGGCTGTGGTGAAAAGGGAAATACCTTCAGTTAAAAAATGGAAAGAAGCTTTCTAAGAAACTGCTTTGTGTTCTGTTAATTCGTCTCAAAGAGTTACAGCTTTACCCTCAAAAAGACTTTTGCTAAGACTCTTCTTGTGTAATACTCATAGTGATATTTGTAAGCCCTTATAGGGCTATGGTGAAAAAGGAAATATCCTAAGAAAAAAGCTGAAAAGAAGCTTTCTGAGAAACTGCTTTGTGTTCTGTTAATTCACCTCACAGAGTTACAGCTTTCCCCTTAAGAAGCCTTTTGGTAAGACTGTTCTTGTGGAATTTGCAGAGTGGTATTTGTAAGCCCATAGAGGGCTATGGTGAAAAAGGAAATATCCTAAGATAAAAACTGAAAAGAACATTTCTGAGAAACTGCTTTGTGATACGTGACTTCCACTCACTGAGTGAGAGCTATATGTCATAGAGCTGTTTGCTAACCTTATTTCTGTGGAATCTGAGAAGGGATAATTCGGTTCCCGTTGAAGACTATAGGGCCAAAGGAAATATCCGCCATAAACGTGAGAAAGAAGCTTTCTGAGAAACAGCTTTCTGATCTGTGAATTCATCCCACAGAGTTACAGCTTTCCCCTGAGGAAGCCTTTCGCTATGACTGTTCTTGTGGAATTTGCAACGTGACATTTCGAAGGCCATAGAGAGCTATGGTGAAAAGGAAATATCTTCGGTTTAAAACGGGAAAGAAGCTTTCTGAGACACTGCGTTGTGTTCTGTTAATTCATCTCACAAAGTTACAGCTTTCCCCTCACGAAGCCTGTCCCTAAGACTGTTCTTGTCGAATTTGGGAAGTGATATTTAGAAGCCTACAGAGGTCTACAGTGAAAAAGGAAATAACCTAAGATAAAAACTGAAAATAAGCTTTCTGAAAAACTGCTTTGTGTTCTCTTAATTCATCTCACAGAGTTACAGCTTTCCTCTCAAGAATCCTTTCGCTAAGACTGTTCTTGTGCAATTTAGAATGTGATATTTAGAAGCCCATAGAGGGCTATGGAGAAAAAGGAAATGTCCTTAGATAAAAACTGGAAAGAAGCTTTCTGAGAAACTGCTTTGTGTTCTGTTAATTCATCTCACAGAGTTACAGCTTTCCCCTCGAGAAGCCTTTCTCTATGACTGTTCTTGTGTAATTCTCAAGGTAATATTTGGAAGCCCATATAGGGTTATGGTGAAAAAAGGAATATCTTCAGTTAGAAACTGTATAGAAGCTTTCTGAGAAACTGCTTTGTTTTCTGTTAATTCATCTCACAGAGTTACAGCTTTCCCCTCAAGAAGTCTTTCGTTAAGACTGTTCTTGTGGAATTTGCAAAGTGAAATTTGGAAGCCCATAGAGGGCTGTGGTGAAAAAGGAAATGTCCTCAGATGAAAACTAGAAAGAAGCTTCTTGAGTAACTACTTTGTGTTCCGTTAATTCATCTCACACAGTTACAGCTTTGCCCTCCAGAAACCGTTCATTAAGACCGTTCTTGTGGAATTTTCAAAGTGATATTTGGAAACCCATAGGGGGCTATGGTGAAAAAGGAAATATCTTCAGTTATAAACTGGAAAGAAGTTTTCTGAGAAACTGCTTTGTGTTCTGTTAATTCATCTGACAGTGTTACACATTTCCCCTCAAGAAGCATTCCGCTAAGACTGTTCTTGTGGAATTTGCAAAGTGACATTTGGAAGCCCATAGAGGGCTGTGGTGAAAAAGAAATTTCCTAAGAGAAGAACTGAAAAGAAGCTTTCTGAGAAACGACTTTGTGTTCTGTTAATTCATCTTATAGAATTACAGCTTTCCCCTCAAGAAGTCGTTCAGTAAGACTGTTCTTGTGGAATTTGCAAAGTGATATTTGGAAGCCCATAGAGGACCATGGTGTAAAGGAAATATCTTCAGATAAAAACTGGAAAGTGGCTTTCTGAGAAATTGCTTTGTGTTCTGTTAATTCATCTCACAGAATTACGGCTTTCCCCTCAAGAAAACTTTCGCTAAAGCTGTTTTTGTGGAGTTTGGAAAAAGGTATATGGAAAACCATAGAGATCTATGGTTAAAAAGAAAATATCCTAAGATAAAAACTGAAAAGAAAATTTCTGAGAAACTGCTTTGTGTTCTCTGAATTCATCTCACAGACTTACAGCTTTCCCCTCAAGAAACCGTTCACTAAGACTGTTCTCGTGGATTTTGCAAAGTGATATTTGGAAGCCCATAGAGTGCTATGGGGAAAAAGGAAATATCTTCAGTTAAAAAGTGGAAAGAACGTTTCTGAGAAACTGCTTTGTGTTCTGTTAATCCATCTCACAGAGGTACAGCATTCCCCTCAAGAAGTCGTTTACTAAGACTGTTCTTGTGAAATTTGCGAAGTGATATTTGGAAGTGCTTAGAGAACTATGGTGAAAAAGGAAATATCGTAAGGTAAAAACTGAAAAGAAGCTTTCTGAGAAACTGCTTTGTGTTTTGTTAATTCATCTCAGAGAGTTACAGCTTTCCGAACAAAAAGCCATTCACTAAGACTGATCTTGTGTTATTTTCAAATTGATATTTGGAAGCCCATAGAGGGCTATGGTGAAAAGGGAAATATCTTCAGTTAAAAACTGGAAAGAAGCTTTCTGAGAAACGGTTTTGTGTTCTCTTAGTTCATCTCACAGAGTTACAGCTTTCCCCTCAAGAAGCCTTTCACCAAGACTGTTCTTGTGGAATTTCCAAAGTGGTCTTTGGAAGTCCATACGTCGCTATGGTGAAAAAGGATATAGCTTCAGTTAAAAAGTGAAAAGAAGCTTTCCGAGGAACTGCTTTGTGATATGTGATTTCCTGTCACTGAGAAACAGCTGTATTTCATAGAACTGTTGGCTAGGCTTATTTCTGTGGAATCTGAGAAATGTTACTTCGGATCTCTTTGAAGACTATAGGTCCAAAGGAAATATCCGCCACTAAAAGTGTGAAAGAAGCTTTCTGAGAAACTTCTTTGAGTTCTGTGAATTGATCTCACAGAGCTACAGTTTCCCCTCAAGAGGCCTTTCGCTAAGACTGTTCTCGTGGAATTTGCAAAGTGATATTTGGAAGCCCATAGAGGACCATGGTGTAAAGGAAATATCTTCAGATAAAAACTGGAAAGTAGCTTTCTGAGAAATTGCTTTGTGTTCTGTTAATTCATCTCACAGAATTACGGCTTTCCCCTCAAGAAAACCTTCGCTAAAGCTGTTTTTGTGGAGTTTGGAAAAAGGTATATGGAAAACCATAGAGATCTATGGTTAAAAAGAAAATATCCTAAGATAAAAACTGAAAAGAAAATTTCTGAGAAACTGCTTTGTGTTCTCTGAATTCATCTCACAGACTTACAGCTTTCCCCTCAAGAAACCGTTCACTAAGACTGTTCTCGTGGATTTTGCAAAGTGATATTTGGAAGCCCATAGAGTGCTATGGGGAAAAAGGAAATATCTTCAGTTAAAAAGTGGAAAGAACGTTTCTGAGAAACTGCTTTGTGTTCTGTTAATCCATCTCACAGAGGTACAGCATTCCCCTCAAGAAGTCGTTTACTAAGACTGTTCTTGTGAAATTTGCGAAGTGATATTTGGAAGTGCTTAGAGAACTATGGTGAAAAAGGAAATATCGTAAGATAAAAACTGAAAAGAAGCTTTCTGAGAAACTGCTTTGTGTTTTGTTAATTCATCTCAGAGAGTTACAGCTTTCCGAACAAAAAGCCATTCACTAAGACTGATCTTGTGTTATTTTCAAATTGATATTTGGAAGCCCATAGAGGGCTATGGTGAAAAGGGAAATATCTTCAGTTAAAAACTGGAAAGAAGCTTTCTGAGAAACGGTTTTGTGTTCTCTTAGTTCATCTCACAGAGTTACAGCTTTCCCCTCAAGAAGCCTTTCACCAAGACTGTTCTTGTGGAATTTCCAAAGTGGTCTTTGGAAGTCCATACGTCGCTATGGTGAAAAAGGATATAGCTTCAGTTAAAAAGTGAAAAGAAGCTTTCCGAGGAACTACTTTGTGATATGTGATTTCCTGTCACTGAGAAACAGCTGTATTTCGTAGAACTGTTGGCTAGGCTTATTTCTGTGGAATCTGAGAAATGTTACTTCGGATCTCTTTGAAGACTATAGGTCCAAAGGAAATATCCGCCACTAAAAGTGTGAAAGAAGCTTTCTGAGAAACTTCTTTGAGTTCTGTGAATTGATCTCACAGAGCTACAGTTTCCCCTCAAGAGGCCTTTCGCTAAGACTGTTCTCGTGGAATTTGCAAAGTGATATTTGGAAAACAATAGAGGGCTATGGTGAAAAAGGAAATATCCTAAGATAAAAACTGAAAAGAAGCTTTTTGAGAAACTGTTTTGCGTACCGTTAATTCATCTCACAGAGTTATAGCTTTCCCCTCAAGAAGCCGTTCATTAAGACTGTTGTTGTGAAATTTGCAAAATGATATTTGGAAGCTCATAGAGGGCTATGGTGAAAATGGAAATATCTTCAGTTAAAAACTGGAGAGAAGCTTTCTGAGAGACTGCTTTGTGTTCTGTTAATTCATACACAGAGTTACACCTTTCCTATCACGAATCCTTTCGCTAAGACTGTTCTTGTGGAGTTTACAAAGTGATATTTGGAAGCCCATAGAGGGGTACGGTTAAAAAGGAAATTTCCTCACATAAAAACTGGAAAGAAGCTTTCTGAGAAACTGCTTTGTGTTTTGTTAATTCATCTCACAGTATTACAGCTCTACCTTCAAGAAGCCCTTCACTAAGACTGTTCTTCTGGAATTACCAAAGAGATATTTGGAAGCCCATAGAGCGCTATGGTGAAAAAGGAAATATCTTCAGTTAAAAACTGGAGAGAAGCTTTCTGAGAAACTGCTTTGTGTTCTGTTAATTCATGCACAGAGTTACAGCTTTCCTATCAAGAATCCTTTCACTAAGACTGTTCTTGTGGAGTTTACAAAGTGATATTTGGAAGCCCATAGAGGGGTATGTTTAAAAAGGAAATTTCCTCACATAAAAACTGGAAAGAAGTTTTCTGAGAAACTGCTTTGTGTTCTGTTAATTCATCTCACAGAGTTACAGCTTACCCCTCAAGAAGCATTTCGCTAAGACTGTTCTTGTGGAATTTGCAATGTGATATTTGGAAGCCCATGGAGGGATATGGTGAAAAAGGAAATATCTTCAATTAAAAACTGGAAAGAAGCTTTCTGAGAAACTGCTTTGTTTTCTGTTAATTCATCTCACAGAGTTTCAGCTTTCCCCTCAAGAAGTCTTTCGTTAAGACTGTTCTTGTGGAATTTGCAAAGTGAAATTTGGAATCCCATAGAGGGCTATGGTGAAAAAGGAAATGTCCTCAGATGAAAACTAGAAAGAAGATTCTTGAGAAACTACTTTGTGTTCCGTTAATTCATCTCACACAGTTACAGCTTTGCCCTCCAGAAACCGTTCATTAAGACCGTTCTTGTGGAATTTTCAAAGTGCTATTTGGAAACCCATAGGGGGCTATGGTGAAAAAGGAAATATCTTCAATTATAAACTGGAAAGAAGATTTCTGAGAAACTGCTTTGTGTTCTGTTAATTCATCTGACAGTGTTACACCTTTCCCCTCAAGAAGCATTCCGCTAAGACTGTTCTTGTGGAATTTGGGAAGTGATATTTAGAAGCCTACAGAGGTCTACAGTGAAAAAGGAAATAACCTAAGATAAAAACTGAAAATAAGCTTTCTGAAAAACTGCTTTGTGTTCTCTTAATTCATCTCACAGAGTTACAGCTTTCCTCTCAAGAATCCTTTCGCTAAGACTGTTCTTGTGCAATTTAGAACGTGATATTTAGAAGCCCATAGAGGGCTATGGAGAAAAAGGAAATGTCCTTAGATAAAAACTGGAAAGAAGCTTTCTGAGAAACTTCTTTGTGTTCTGTTAATTCATGCACAGTGTTACATCTTTCCTATCAAAAATTCTTTCGCTAAGACTGTTCTTGTGGAGTTTACAAAGTGATATTTGGAAGCCCATAGTGGGGTACTTTTAAAAAGGAAATTTCCTCACATAAAAACTGGAAAGGAGTTTTCTGAGAAACTGCTTTGTGTTCTGTTAATTCATCTCACAGAGTTACAGCTTACCCCTCAAGAAGCATTTCGCTAAGACTGTTCTTGTGGAATTTGCAATGTGACATTTGGAAGCCCATGGAGGGATATGGTGAAAAAGGAAATATCTTCAATTAAAAACTGGAAATAAGCTTTCTGAGAAACTGCTTTGTTTTCTGTTAATTCATCTCACAGAGTTTCAGCTTTCCCCTCCAGAAGTCTTTCGCTAAGACGGTTCTCGTGGAATTTGCAAAGTGATATTTGGAAGCCGTGAGAGGGCTATGGTGTAAAAGGAAATGTCCTCGGATCAAAAATGGAAAGAAGCTTTCCAACAAACTGTTTTGTGTTCTGTTAATTTATCTGACAGTGTTTCAGCTTTCCCCTCAAGAAGCCGTTCGCTAAGACTGTTCTTGTAGAATTTGCAAAGTGATATTTGAAAGCCCGTCGAGGGCTATGGTGAAAAAGGAAATACCTTCAGTTAAAAACTGGAAAGAAACTTTCTGAGAAACTGCTTTGTATTCTGTTAATTCACCTCACAGAATTTCAGCTTTCCCCTCTAGAAGCCTTTCGCTAAGACTGTTCTTGTGGAATTTGCAAAGTGATATTTGTAAGCCCATAGAAGTCGATGGTGAAAACGTAAATATCCTAAGATAAAAACTGAAAAGAACCATTCTGAGAAACTGCTTTGTGTTTTGTTAATTCATCTCACAGAGTTACAGGTTTCCCTTCAAGAAGCCTTTCGCTAAGACAGTTCTTGTGGAATATGCAAAGTGATATTTGGAAGCTCATAGTGACCTATAGTGAAAAAGGATATATCTTCAGTTAAAAACTGAAAAGAAGCTTTCTGAGAAACTGCTTTGTGATATATGACTTCCACTCACGGAGTTACAGCTGTATTTCGTAGAGCTGTTTGGCAGTCTTATTTCTGTGGAATCTGAGAACTGTTATTTCGGATCCCTTTGAAGACTGAAGGGCCAAAGGAAATATCCGTCGTTAAAGTTAGAAAGAAGCTTTCTGAGAAACTTCTTTGTGATTTGCGAATTCATTTCACAGAGTTACAGCTTTCCCCTCAAGAAGCCTTTCGCTAAGATTATTCTTGCACAATTTGAAAAATGATATTTGGAAGCCAATAGACGGCTATGGTGAAAACGAAGTATCCTCCGATAAAAACTGGAAAGAAGCTTTCTGAGAAATTGCTTTGTGTTCTTTTAATTCATCTCACAGACTTACAGCTTTCCCCTCAGGAAGTCTTTCGCTAAGACTGTTCTTGTGGAATTTGAAATGTGATATTTGGTAGCCCAAAGAGCGCTATGGAGAAAAGGAAATATCTTCAGATAAAAACTGTAAAGAACATTCCTGAGAAACTGCTTTGTGTTCTGTTAATTCACCTAACAGAGTTACAGCTTTCCCCTCTAGAAGCCTTTCGCTAAGACTGTTCTTGCTGTATTTTCAAAGGGATATTTTGAAGCCCATAGAGGGCTACGGTGAAAAAGGATATAGCTTCAGTTAAAAACTGAAAGAGGCTTTCTGAGAAACGGTTTAGTATTATGTGACTTCCACTCACTGAGTTACAGCTCTATTTCCTAGAGCTGTTTGATAGCCTTATTTCTATGGAATCGGAGAACTGTTATTTTGGATCCCTTTGAAGACTATAGGGCCAAAGGAAATATCTGCTGCTAAAAGTGAGAAAGAAGCTTTCTGAGAAACTTCTCTGAGATCTGTTAATTCATCTCACAGAGTTACAGCATTCCACTCAAGAAGCCTTTCGCTAGGACTGTTCTTTTTGAATTTGCAAAGTGATATTTCGAAGCCCATAGACGGCTGTGGTGAAAAGGGAAATACCTTCAGTTAAAAAATGGAAAGAAGCTTTCTAAGAAACTGCTTTGTGTTCTGTTAATTCGTCTCAAAGAGTTACAGCTTTACCCTCAAAAAGACTTTTGCTAAGACTCTTCTTGTGTAATACTCATAGTGATATTTGTAAGCCCTTATAGGGCTATGGTGAAAAAGGAAATATCCTAAGAAAAAAGCTGAAAAGAAGCTTTCTGAGAAACTGCTTTGTGTTCTGTTAATTCACCTCACAGAGTTACAGCTTTCCCCTTAAGAAGCCTTTTGGTAAGACTGTTCTTGTGGAATTTGCAGAGTGGTATTTGTAAGCCCATAGAGGGCTATGGTGAAAAAGGAAATATCCTAAGATAAAAACTGAAAAGAACATTTCTGAGAAACTGCTTTGTGATACGTGACTTCCACTCACTGAGTGAGAGCTATATGTCATAGAGCTGTTTGCTAACCTTATTTCTGTGGAATCTGAGAAGGGATAATTCGGTTCCCGTTGAAGACTATAGGGCCAAAGGAAATATCCGCCATAAACGTGAGAAAGAAGCTTTCTGAGAAACAGCTTTCTGATCTGTGAATTCATCCCACAGAGTTACAGCTTTCCCCTGAGGAAGCCTTTCGCTATGACTGTTCTTGTGGAATTTGCAACGTGACATTTCGAAGGCCATAGAGAGCTATGGTGAAAAGGAAATATCTTCGGTTTAAAACGGGAAAGAAGCTTTCTGAGACACTGCGTTGTGTTCTGTTAATTCATCTCACAAAGTTACAGCTTTCCCCTCACGAAGCCTGTCCCTAAGACTGTTCTTGTCGAATTTGGGAAGTGATATTTAGAAGCCTACAGAGGTCTACAGTGAAAAAGGAAATAACCTAAGATAAAAACTGAAAATAAGCTTTCTGAAAAACTGCTTTGTGTTCTCTTAATTCATCTCACAGAGTTACAGCTTTCCTCTCAAGAATCCTTTCGCTAAGACTGTTCTTGTGCAATTTAGAATGTGATATTTAGAAGCCCATAGAGGGCTATGGAGAAAAAGGAAATGTCCTTAGATAAAAACTGGAAAGAAGCTTTCTGAGAAACTGCTTTGTGTTCTGTTAATTCATCTCACAGAGTTACAGCTTTCCCCTCGAGAAGCCTTTCTCTATGACTGTTCTTGTGTAATTCGCAAGGTAATATTTGGAAGCCCATATAGGGTTATGGTGAAAAAAGGAATATCTTCAGTTAGAAACTGTATAGAAGCTTTCTGAGAAACTGCTTTGTTTTCTGTTAATTCATCTCACAGAGTTACAGCTTTCCCCTCAAGAAGTCTTTCGTTAAGACTGTTCTTGTGGAATTTGCAAAGTGAAATTTGGAAGCCCATAGAGGGCTGTGGTGAAAAAGGAAATGTCCTCAGATGAAAACTAGAAAGAAGCTTCTTGAGTAACTACTTTGTGTTCCGTTAATTCATCTCACACAGTTACAGCTTTGCCCTCCAGAAACCGTTCATTAAGACCGTTCTTGTGGAATTTTCAAAGTGATATTTGGAAACCCATAGGGGGCTATGGTGAAAAAGGAAATATCTTCAGTTATAAACTGGAAAGAAGTTTTCTGAGAAACTGCTTTGTGTTCTGTTAATTCATCTGACAGTGTTACACAATTCCCCTCAAGAAGCATTCCGCTAAGACTGTTCTTGTGGAATTTGCAAAGTGACATTTGGAAGCCCATAGAGGGCTGTGGTGAAAAAGAAATTTCCTAAGAGAAGAACTGAAAAGAAGCTTTCTGAGAAACGACTTTGTGTTCTGTTAATTCATCTTATAGAATTACAGCTTTCCCCTCAAGAAGTCGTTCAGTAAGACTGTTCTTGTGGAATTTGCAAAGTGATATTTGGAAGCCCATAGAGGACCATGGTGTAAAGGAAATATCTTCAGATAAAAACTGGAAAGTGGCTTTCTGAGAAATTGCTTTGTGTTCTGTTAATTCATCTCACAGAATTACGGCTTTCCCCTCAAGAAAACTTTCGCTAAAGCTGTTTTTGTGGAGTTTGGAAAAAGGTATATGGAAAACCATAGAGATCTATGGTTAAAAAGAAAATATCCTAAGATAAAAACTGAAAAGAAAATTTCTGAGAAACTGCTTTGTGTTCTCTGAATTCATCTCACAGACTTACAGCTTTCCCCTCAAGAAACCGTTCACTAAGACTGTTCTCGTGGATTTTGCAAAGTGATATTTGGAAGCCCATAGAGTGCTATGGGGAAAAAGGAAATATCTTCAGTTAAAAAGTGGAAAGAACGTTTCTGAGAAACTGCTTTGTGTTCTGTTAATCCATCTCACAGAGGTACAGCATTCCCCTCAAGAAGTCGTTTACTAAGACTGTTCTTGTGAAATTTGCGAAGTGATATTTGGAAGTGCTTAGAGAACTATGGTGAAAAAGGAAATATCGTAAGGTAAAAACTGAAAAGAAGCTTTCTGAGAAACTGCTTTGTGTTTTGTTAATTCATCTCAGAGAGTTACAGCTTTCCGAACAAAAAGCCATTCACTAAGACTGATCTTGTGTTATTTTCAAATTGATATTTGGAAGCCCATAGAGGGCTATGGTGAAAAGGGAAATATCTTCAGTTAAAAACTGGAAAGAAGCTTTCTGAGAAACGGTTTTGTGTTCTCTTAGTTCATCTCACAGAGTTACAGCTTTCCCCTCAAGAAGCCTTTCACCAAGACTGTTCTTGTGGAATTTCCAAAGTGGTCTTTGGAAGTCCATACGTCGCTATGGTGAAAAAGGATATAGCTTCAGTTAAAAAGTGAAAAGAAGCTTTCCGAGGAACTGCTTTGTGATATGTGATTTCCTGTCACTGAGAAACAGCTGTATTTCATAGAACTGTTGGCTAGGCTTATTTCTGTGGAATCTGAGAAATGTTACTTCGGATCTCTTTGAAGACTATAGGTCCAAAGGAAATATCCGCCACTAAAAGTGTGAAAGAAGCTTTCTGAGAAACTTCTTTGAGTTCTGTGAATTGATCTCACAGAGCTACAGTTTCCCCTCAAGAGGCCTTTCGCTAAGACTGTTCTCGTGGAATTTGCAAAGTGATATTTGGAAAACAATAGAGGGCTATGGTGAAAAAGGAAATATCCTAAGATAAAAACTGAAAAGAAGCTTTTTGAGAAACTGTTTTGCGTACCGTTAATTCATCTCACAGAGTTATAGCTTTCCCCTCAAGAAGCCGTTCATTAAGACTGTTGTTGTGAAATTTGCAAAATGATATTTGGAAGCTCATAGAGGGCTATGGTGAAAATGGAAATATCTCCAGTTCAAAACTGGGGGGAAGCTTTCTGAGAGACTGCTTTGTGTTCTGTTAATTCATACACAGAGTTACACCTTTCCTATCACGAATCCTTTCGCTAAGACTGTTCTTGTGGAGTTTACAAAGTGATATTTGGAAGCCCATAGAGGGGTACGGTTAAAAAGGAAATTTCCTCACATAAAAACTGGAAAGAAGCTTTCTGAGAAACTGCTTTGTGTTTTGTTAATTCATCTCACAGTATTACAGCTCTACCCTCAAGAAGCCCTTCACTAAGACTGTTCTTCTGGAATTACCAAAGAGATATTTGGAAGCCCATAGAGCGCTATGGTGCAAAAGGAAATATCTTCAGTTAAAAACTGGAGAGAAGCTTTCTGAGAAACTTCTTTGTGTTCTGTTAATTCATGCACAGAGTTACAGCTTTCCTATCAAGAATCCTTTCGCTAAGACTGTTCTTGTGGAGTTTACAAAGTGATATTTGGAAGCCCATAGAGGGGTATGTTTAAAAAGGAAATTTCCTCACATAAAAACTGGAAAGAAGTTTTCTGAGAAACTGCTTTGTGTTCTGTTAATTCATCTCACAGAGTTACAGCTTACCCCTCAAGAAGCATTTCGCTAAGACTGTTCTTGTGGAATTTGCAATGTGATATTTGGAAGCCCATGGAGGGATATGGTGAAAAAGGAAATATCTTCAATTAAAAACTGGAAAGAAGCTTTCTGAGAAACTGCTTTGTTTTCTGTTAATTCATCTCACAGAGTTTCAGCTTTCCCCTCCAGAAGTCTTTCGCTAAGACGGTTCTCGTGGAATTTGCAAAGTGATATTTGGAAGCCGTGAGAGGGCTATGGTGTAAAAGGAAATGTCCTCGGATCAAAAATGGAAAGAAGCTTTCCAACAAACTGTTTTGTGTTCTGTTAATTTATCTGACAGAGTTTCAGCTTTCCCCTCAAGAAGCCATTCGCTAAGACTGTTCTTGTGGAATTTGCAAAGTGATATTTGAAAGCCCGTCGAGGGCTATGGTGAAAAAGGAAATACCTTCAGTTAAAAACTGGAAAGAAACTTTCTGAGAAACTGCTTTGTATTCTTTTAATTCACCTCACAGAGTTTCAGCTTTCCCCTCTAGAAGCCTTTCGCTAAGACTGTTCTTGTGGAATTTGCAAAGTGATATTTGTAAGCCCATAGAAGTCGATGGTGAAAACGTAAATATCCTAAGATAAAAACTGAAAAGAACCATTCCGAGAAACTTCTTTGTGTTTTGTTAATTCATCTCACAGATTTACAGGTTTCCCTTCAAGAAGCCTTTCGCTAAGACAGTTCTTGTGGAATATGCAAAGTGATATTTGGAAGCTCATAGTGACCTATAGTGAAAAAGGATATATCTTCAGTTAAAAACTGAAAAGAAGCTTTCTGAGAAACTGCTTTGTGATATATGACTTCCACTCACGGAGTTACAGCTGTATTTCGTAGAGCTGTTTGGCAGTCTTATTTCTGTGGAATCTGAGAACTGTTATTTCGGATCCCTTTGAAGACTGAAGGGCCAAAGGAAATATCCGTCGTTAAAGTTAGAAAGAAGCTTTCTGAGAAACTTCTTTGTGATTTGCGAATTCATTTCACAGAGTTACAGCTTTCCCCTCAAGAAGCCTTTCACTAAGATTATTCTTGCACAATTTGAAAAATGATATTTGGAAGCCAATAGACGGCTATGGTGAAAACGAAATATCCTCCGATAAAAACTGGAAAGAAGCTTTCTGAGAAATTGCTTTGTGTTCTTTTAATTCATCTCACAGACTTACAGCTTTCCCCTCAGGAAGTCTTTCGCTAAGACTGTTCTTGTGGAATTTGAAATGTGATATTTGGTAGCCCAAAGAGCGCTATGGAGAAAAGGAAATATCTTCAGATAAAAACTGTAAAGAACATTCCTGAGAAACTGCTTTGTGTTCTGTTAATTCACCTAACAGAGTTACAGCTTTCCCCTCTAGAAGACTTTCGCTAAGACTGTTCTTGCTGTATTTTCAAAGGGATATTTTGAAGCCCATAGAGGGCTACGGTGAAAAAGGATATAGCTTCAGTTAAAAACTGAAAGAGGCTTTCTGAGAAACGGTTTAGTATTATGTGACTTCCACTCACTGAGTTACAGCTCTATTTCCTAGAGCTGTTTGATAGCCTTATTTCTATGGAATCGGAGAACTGTTATTTTGGATCCCTTTGAAGACTATAGGGCCAAAGGAAATATCTGCCACTAAAAGTGAGAAAGAAGCTTTCTGAGAAACTTCTCTGAGATCTGTTAATTCATCTCACAGAGTTACAGCATTCCACTCAAGAAGCCTTTCGCTAGGACTGTTCTTTTTGAATTTGCAAAGTGATATTTCGAAGCCCATAGACGGCTGTGGTGAAAAGGGAAATACCTTCAGTTAAAAAATGGAAAGAAGCTTTCTAAGAAACTGCTTTGTGTTCTGTTAATTCATCTCAAAGAGTTACAGCTTTACCCTCAAAAAGACTTTTGCTAAGACTCTTCTTGTGTAATACTCATAGTGATATTTGTAAGCCCTTATAGGGCTATGGTGAAAAAGGAAATATCCTAAGAAAAAAGCTGAAAAGAAGATTTCTGAGAAACTGCTTTGTGTTCTGTTAATTCACCTCACAGAGTTACAGCTTTCCCCTTAAGAAGCCTTTTGGTAAGACTGTTCTTGTGGAATTTGCAGAGTGGTATTTGTAAGCCCATAGAGGGCTATGGTGAAAAAGGAAATATCCTAAGATAAAAACTGAAAAGAACATTTCTGAGAAACTGCTTTGTGATACGTGACTTCCACTCACTGAGTGAGAGCTATATGTCATAGAGCTGTTTGCTAACCTTATTTCTGTGGAATCTGAGAAGGGATAATTCCGTTCCCTTTGAAGACTATAGGGCCAAGGGAAATATCCGCCATAAAAGTGAGAAAGAAGCTTTCTGAGAAACAGCTTTCTGATCTGTGAATTCATCCCACAGAGTTACAGCTTTCCCCTGAGGAAGCCTTTCGCTATGACTGTTCTTGTGGAATTTGCAACGTGACATTTCGAAGGCCATAGAGAGCTATGGTGAAAAGGAAATATCTTCGGTTTAAAACGGGAAAGAAGCTTTCTGAGACACTGCGTTGTGTTCTGTTAATTCATCTCACAAAGTTACAGCTTTCCCCTCACGAAGCCTTTCCCTAAGACTGTTCTTGTCGAATTTGGGAAGTGATATTTAGAAGCCTACAGAGGTCTACAGTGAAAAAGGAAATAACCTAAGATAAAAACTGAAAAGAAGCTTTCTGAAAAACTGCTTTGTGTTCTCTTAATTCATCTCACAGAGTTACAGCTTTCCTCTCAAGAATCCTTTCGCTAAGACTGTTCTTGTGCAATTTAGAACGTGATATTTAGAAGCCCATAGAGGGCTATGGAGAAAAAGGAAATGTCCTTAGATAAAAACTGGAAAGAAGCTTTCTGAGAAACTGCTTTGTGTTCTGTTAATTCATGCACAGAGTTACAGCTTTCCTATCAAGAATACTTTCGCTAAGACTGTTCTTGTGGAGTTTACAAAGTGATATTTGGAAGCCCATAGAGGGGTACGTTTAAAAAGGAAATTTCCTCACATAAAAACTGGAAAGAAGTTTTCTGAGAAACTGCTTTGTGTTCTGTTAATTCATCTCACAGACTTACAGCTTACCCCTCAAGAAGCATTTCGCTAAGACTGTTCTTGTGGAATTTGCAATGTGATATTTGGAAGCCCATGGAGGGATATGGTGAAAAAGGAAATATCTTCAATTAAAAACTGGAAAGAAGCTTTCTGAGAAACTGCTTTGTTTTCTGTTAATTCATCTCACAGAGTTTCAGCTTTCCCTTCCAGAAGTCTTCCCCTAAGACGGTTCTCGTGGAATTTGCAAAGTGATATTTGGAAGCCGTGAGAGGGCTATGGTGTAAAAGGAAATGTCCTCGGATCAAAAATGGAAAGAAGCTTTCCAACAAACTGTTTTGTGTTCTGTTAATTTATCTGACAGAGTTTCAGCTTTCCCCTCAAGAAGCCGTTCGCTAAGACTGTTCTTGTGGAATTTGCAAAGTGATATTTGAAAGCCCGTCGAGGGCTATGGTGAAAAAGGAAATACCTTCAGTTAAAACTTGAAAGAAACTTTCTGAGAAACTGCTTTGTATTCTGTTAATTCACCTCACAGAGTTTCAGCTTTCCCCTCTAGAAGCCTTTCGCTAAGACTGTTCTTGTGGAATTTGCAAAGTGATATTTGTAAGCCCATAGAAGTCGATGGTGAAAACGTAAATATCCTAAGATAAAAACTGAAAAGAACCATTCTGAGAAACTGCTTTGTGTTTTGTTAATTCATCTCACAGAGTTACAGGTTTCCCTTCAAGAAGCCTTTCGCTAAGACAGTTCTTGTGGAATATGCAAAGTGATATTTGGAAGCTCATAGTGACCTATAGTGAAAAAGGATATATCTTCAGTTAAAAACTGAAAAGAAGCTTTCTGAGAAACTGCTTTGTGATATATGACTTCCACTCACTGAGTTACAGCTGTATTTCGTAGAGCTGTTTGGCAGTCTTATTTCTGTGGAATCTGAGAACTCTTATTTCGGATCCCTTTGAAGACTGAAGGGCCAAAGGAAATATCCGTCGTTAAAGTTAGAAAGAAGCTTTCTGAGAAAGTTCTTTGTGATTTGCGAATTCATTTCACAGAGTTACAGCTTTCCCCTCAAGAAGCCTTTCGCTAAGATTATTCTTGCACAATTTGAAAAATGATATTTGGAAGCCAATAGACGGCTATGGTGAAAACGAAATATCCTCCGATAAAAACTGGAAAGAAGCTTTCTGAGAAATTGCTTTGTGTTCTTTTAATTCATCTCACAGACTTACAGCTTTCCCCTCAGGAAGTCTTTCGCTAAGACTGTTCTTGTGGAATTTGAAATGTGATATTTGGTAGCCCATAGAGCGCTATGAAGAAAAGGAAATATCTTCAGATAAAAACTGTAAAGAACATTCCTGAGAAACTGCTTTGTGTTCTGTTAATTCACCTAACAGAGTTACAGCTTTCCCCTCTAGAAGCCTTTCGCTAAGACTGTTCTTGCTGTATTTTCAAAGTGATATTTTGAAGCCCATAGAGGGCTACGGTGAAAAAGGATATAGCTTCAGTTAAAAACTGAAAGAGGCTTTCTGAGAAACGGTTTAGTATTATGTGACTTCCACTCACTGAGTTACAGCTCTATTTCCTAGAGCTGTTTGATAGCCTTATTTCTATGGAATCGGAGAACTGTTATTTTGGATCCCTTTGAAGACTATAGGGCCAAAGGAACTATCTGCCGCTAAAAGTGAGAAAGAAGCTTTCTGAGAAACTTCTCTGAGATCTGTTAATTCATCTCACAGAGTTACAGCATTCCACTCAAGAAGCCTTTCGCTAGGACTGTTCTTTTTGAATTTGCAAAGTGATATTTCGAAGCCCATAGACGGCTGTGGTGAAAAGGGAAATACCTTCAGTTAAAAAATGGAAAGAAGCTTTCTAAGAAACTGCTTTGTGTTCTGTTAATTCATCTCAAAGAGTTACAGCTTTACCCTCAAAAAGACTTTTGCTAAGACTCTTCTTGTGTAATACTCATAGTGATATTTGTAAGCCCTTATAGGGCTATGGTGAAAAAGGAAATATCCTAAGAAAAAAGCTGAAAAGAAGCTTTCTGAGAAACTGCTTTGTGTTCTGTTAATTCACCTCACAGAGTTACAGCTTTCCCCTTAAGAAGCCTTTTGGTAAGACTGTTCTTGTGGAATTTGCAGAGTGGTATTTGTAAGCCCATAGAGGGCTATGGTGAAAAAGGAAATATCCTAAGATAAAAACTGAAAAGAACATTTCTGAGAAACTGCTTTGTGATATGTGACTTCCACTCACTGAGTGAGAGCTATATGTCATAGAGCTGTTTGCTAACCTTATTTCTGTGGAATCTGAGAAGGGATAATTCGGTTCCCGTTGAAGACTATAGGGCCAAAGGAAATATCCGCCATAAACGTGAGAAAGAAGCTTTCTGAGAAACAGCTTTCTGATCTGTGAATTCATCCCAAAGAGTTACAGCTTTCCCCTGAGGAAGCCTTTCGCTATGACTGTTCTTGTGGAATTTGCAACGTGACATTTCGAAGGCCATAGAGAGCTATGGTGAAAAGGAAATATCTTCGGTTTAAAACGGGAAAGAAGCTTTCTGAGACACTGCGTTGTGTTCTGTTAATTCATCTCACAAAGTTACAGCTTTCCCCTCACGAAGCCTTTCCCTAAGACTGTTCTTGTCGAATTTGGGAAGTGATATTTAGAAGCCTACAGAGGTCTACAGTGAAAAAGGAAATAACCTAAGATAAAAACTGAAAATAAGCTTTCTGAAAAACTGCTTTGTGTTCTCTTAATTCATCTCACAGAGTTACAGCTTTCCTCTCAAGAATCCTTTCGCTAAGACTGTTCTTGTGCAATTTAGAATGTGATATTTAGAAGCCCATAGAGGGCTATGGAGAAAAAGGAAATGTCCTTAGATAAAAACTGGAAAGAAGCTTTCTGAGAAACTGCTTTGTGTTCTGTTAATTCATCTCACAGAGTTACCGCTTTCCCCTCGAGAAGCCTTTCTCTATGACTGTTCTTGTGTAATTCGCAAAGTAATATTTGGAAGCCCATATAGGGTTATGGTGAAAAAAGGAATATCTTCAGTTAGAAACTGTATAGAAGCTTTCTGAGAACCTGCTTTGTTTTCTGTTAATTCATCTCACAGAGTTACAGCTTTCCCCTCAAGAAGTCTTTCGTTAAGACTGTTCTTGTGGAATTTGCAAAGTGAAATTTGGAAGCCCATAGAGGGCTATGGTGAAAAAGGAAATGTCCTCAGATGAAAACTAGAAAGAAGCTTCTTGAGAAACTACTTTGTGTTCCGTTAATTCATCTCACACAGTTACAGCTTTGCCCTCCAGAAACCGCTCATTAAGACCGTTCTTGTGGAATTTTCAAAGTGATATTTGGAAACACATAGGGGGCTATGGTGAAAAAGGAAATATCTTCAGTTATAAACTGGAAAGAAGTTTTCTGAGAAACTGCTTTGTGTTCTGTTAATTCATCTGACAGTGTTACACCTTTCCCCTCAAGAAGCATTCCGCTAAGACTGTTCTTGTGGAATTTGGGAAGTGATATTTAGAAGCCTACAGAGGTCTACAGTGAAAAAGGAAGTAACCTAAGATAAAAACTGAAAATAAGCTTTCTGAAAAACTGCTTTGTGTTCTCTTAATTCATCTCACAGAGTTACAGCTTTCCTCTCAAGAATCCTTTCGCTAAGACTGTTCTTGTGCAATTTAGAACGTGATATTTAGAAGCCCATAGAGGGCTATGGAGAAAAAGGAAATGTCCTTAGATAAAAACTGGAAAGAAGCTTTCTGAGAAACTTCTTTGTGTTCTGTTAATTCATGCACAGAGTTATATCTTTCCTATGAAAAATTCTTTCGCTAAGACTGTTCTTGTGGAGTTTACAAAGTGATATTTGGAAGCCCATAGAGGGGTACGTTTAAAAAGGAAATTTCCTCACATAAAAACTGGAAAGAAGTTTTCTGAGAAACTGCTTTGTGTTCTGTTAATTCATCTCACAGAATTACAGCTTACCCCTCAAGAAGCATTTCGCTAAGACTGTTCTTGTGGAATTTGCAATGTGATATTTGGAAGCCCATGGAGGGATATGGTGAAAAAGGAAATATCTTCAATTAAAAACTGGAAAGAAGCTTTCTGAGAAACTGCTTTGTTTTCTGTTAATTCATCTCACAGAGTTTCAGCTTTCCCCTCCAGAAGTCTTTCGCTAAGACGGTTCTCGTGGAATTTGCAAAGTGATATTTGGAAGCCGTGAGAGGGCTATGGTGTAAAAGGAAATGTCCTCGGATCAAAAATGGAAAGAAGCTTTCCAACAAACTGTTTTGTGTTCTGTTAATTTATCTGACAGTGTTTCAGCTTTCCCCTCAAGAAGCCGTTCGCTAAGACTGTTCTTGTGGAATTTGCAAAGTGATATTTGAAAGCCCGTCGAGGGCTATGGTGAAAAAGGAAATACCTTCAGTTAAAAACTGGAAAGAAACTTTCTGAGAAACTGCTTTGTATTCTGTTAATTCACCTCACAGAGTTTCAGCTTTCCCCTCTAGAAGCCTTTCGCTAAGACTGTTCTTGTGGAACTTGCAAAGTGATATTTGTAAGCCCATAGAAGTCGATGGTGAAAACGTAAATATCCTAAGATAAAAACTGAAAAGAACCATTCTGAGAAACTGCTTTGTGTTTTGTTAATTCATCTCACAGAGTTACAGGTTTCCCTTCAAGAAGCCTTTCGCTAAGACAGTTCTTGTGGAATATGCAAAGTGATATTTGGAAGCTCATAGTGACCTATAGTGAAAAAGGATATATCTTCAGTTAAAAACTGAAAAGAAGCTTTCTGAGAAACTGCTTTGTGATATATGACTTCCACTCACTGAGTTACAGCTGTATTTCGTAGAGCTGTTTGGCAGTCTTATTTCTGTGGAATCTGAGAACTGTTATTTCGGATCCCTTTGAAGACTGAAGGGCCAAAGGAAATATCCGTCGTTAAAGTTAGAAAGAAGCTTTCTGAGAAACTTCTTTGTGATTTGCGAATTCATTTCACAGAGTTACAGCTTTCCCCTCAAGAAGCCTTTCGCTAAGATTATTCTTGCACAATTTGAAAAATGATATTTGGAAGCCAATAGACGGCTATGGTGAAAACGAAATATCCTCCGGTAAAAACTGGAAAGAAGCTTTCTGAGAAATTGCTTTGTGTTCTTTTAATTCATCTCACAGACTTACAGCTTTCCCCTCAGGAAGTCTTTCGCTAAGACTGTTCTTGCGGAATTTGAAATGTGATATTTGGTAGCCCAAAGAGAGCTATGGAGAAAAGGAAATATCTTCAGATAAAAACTGTAAAGAACATTCCTGAGAAACTGCTTTGTGTTCTGTTAATTCACCTAACAGAGTTACAGCTTTCCCCTCTAGAAGCCTTTCGCTAAGACTGTTCTTGCTGTATTTTCAAAGGGATATTTTGAAGCCCATAGAGGGCTACGGTGAAAAAGGATATAGCTTCAGTTAAAAACTGAAAGAGGCTTTCTGAGAAACGGTTTAGTATTATGTGACTTCCACTCACTGAGTTACAGCTCTATTTCCTAGAGCTGTTTGATAGCCTTATTTCTATGGAATCGGAGAACTGTTATTTTGGATCCCTTTGAAGACTATAGGGCCAAAGGAAATATCTGCTGCTAAAAGTGAGAAAGAAGCTTTCTGAGAAACTTCTCTGAGATCTGTTAATTCATCTCACAGAGTTACAGCATTCCACTCAAGAAGCCTTTCGCTAGGACTGTTCTTTTTGAATTTGCAAAGTGATATTTCGAAGCCCATAGACGGCTGTGGTGAAAAGGGAAATACCTTCAGTTAAAAAATGGAAAGAAGCTTTCTAAGAAACTGCTTTGTGTTCTGTTAATTCATCTCAAAGAGTTACAGCTTTACCCTCAAAAAGACTTTTGCTAAGACTCTTCTTGTGTAATACTCATAGTGATATTTGTAAGCCCTTATAGGGCTATGGTGAAAAAGGAAATATCCTAAGAAAAAAGCTGAAAAGAAGCTTTCTGAGAAACTGCTTTGTGTTCTGTTAATTCACCTCACAGAGTTACAGCTTTCCCCTTAAGAAGCCTTTTGGTAAGACTGTTCTTGTGGAATTTGCAGAGTGGTATTTGTAAGCCCATAGAGGGCTATGGTGAAAAAGGAAATATCCTAAGATAAAAACTGAAAAGAACATTTCTGAGAAACTGCTTTGTGATACGTGACTTCCACTCACTGAGTGAGAGCTATATGTCATAGAGCTGTTTGCTAACCTTATTTCTGTGGAATCTGAGAAGGGATAATTCGGTTCCCGTTGAAGACTATAGGGCCAAAGGAAATATCCGCCATAAACGTGAGAAAGAAGCTTTCTGAGAAACAGCTTTCTGATCTGTGAATTCATCCCACAGAGTTACAGCTTTCCCCTGAGGAAGCCTTTCGCTATGACTGTTCTTGTGGAATTTGCAACGTGACATTTCGAAGGCCATAGAGAGCTATGGTGAAAAGGAAATATCTTCGGTTTAAAACGGGAAAGAAGCTTTCTGAGACACTGCGTTGTGTTCTGTTAATTCATCTCACAAAGTTACAGCTTTCCCCTCACGAAGCCTTTCCCTAAGACTGTTCTTGTCGAATTTGGGAAGTGATATTTAGAAGCCTACAGAGGTCTACAGTGAAAAAGGAAATAACCTAAGATAAAAACTGAAAAGAAGCTTTCTGAAAAACTGCTTTGTGTTCTCTTAATTCATCTCACAGAGTTACAGCTTTCCTCTCAAGAATCCTTTCGCTAAGACTGTTCTTGTGCAATTTAGAATGTGATATTTAGAAGCCCATAGAGGGCTATGGAGAAAAAGGAAATGTCCTTAGATAAAAACTGGAAAGAAGCTTTCTGAGAAACTGCTTTGTGTTCTGTTAATTCATCTCACAGAGTTACAGCTTTCCCCTCGAGAAGCCTTTCTCTATGACTGTTCTTGTGTAATTCGCAAAGTAATATTTGGAAGCCCATATAGGGTTATGGTGAAAAAAGGAATATCTTCAGTTAGAAACTGTATAGAAGCTTTCTGAGAAACTGCTTTGTTTTCTGTTAATTCATCTCACAGAGTTACAGCTTTCCCCTCAAGAAGTCTTTCGTTAAGACTGTTCTTGTGGAATTTGCAAAGTGAAATTTGGAAGCCCATAGAGGGCTATGGTGAAAAAGGAAATGTCCTCAGATGAAAACTAGAAAGAAGCTTCTTGAGAAACTACTTTGTGTTCCGTTAATTCATCTCACACAGTTACAGCTTTGCCCTCCAGAAACCGTTCATTAAGACCGTTCTTGTGGAATTTTCAAAGTGATATTTGGAAACCCATAGGGGGCTATGGTGAAAAAGGAAATATCTTCAGTTATAAACTGGAAAGAAGTTTTCTGAGAAACTGCTTTGTGTTCTGTTAATTCATCTGACAGTGTTACACCTTTCCCCTCAAGAAGCATTCCGCTAAGACTGTTCTTGTGGAATTTGCAAAGTGACATTTGGAAGCCCATAGAGGGCTGTGGTGAAAAAGAAATTTCCTAAGATAAGAACTGAAAAGAAGCTTTCTGAGAAACGACTTTGTGTTCTGTTAATTCATCTTATAGAATTACAGCTTTCCCCTCAAGAAGTCGTTCAGTAAGACTGTTCTTGTGGAATTTGCAAAGTGATATTTGGAAGCCCATAGAGGACCATGGTGTAAAGGAAATATCTTCAGATAAAAACTGGAAAGTAGCTTTCTGAGAAATTGCTTTGTGTTCTGTTAATTCATCTCACAGAATTACGGCTTTCCCCTCAAGAAAACTTTCGCTAAAGCTGTTTTTGTGGAAATTGGAAAAAGGTATATGGGAAACCATAGAGATCTATGGTAAAAAGAAAATATCCTAAGGTAAAAACTGAAAAGAAAATTTCTGAGAAACTGCTTTGTGTTCTCTGAATTCATCTCACAGACTTACAGCTTTCCCCTCAAGAAACCGTTCACTAAGACTGTTCTCGTGGATTTTGCAAAGTGATATTTGGAAGCCCATAGAGTGCTATGGGGAAAAAGGAAATATCTTCAGTTAAAAAGTGGAAAGAACGTTTCTGAGAAACTGCTTTGTGTTCTGTTAATCCATCTCACAGAGGTACAGCATTCCCCTCAAGAAGTCGTTTACTAAGACTGTTCTTGTGAAATTTGCGAAGTGATATTTGGAAGTGCTTAGAGAACTATGGTGAAAAAGGAAATATCGTAAGATAAAAACTGAAAAGAAGCTTTCTGAGAAACTGCTTTGTGTTTTGTTAATTCATCTCAGAGAGTTACAGCTTTCCGAACAAAAAGCCATTCACTAAGACTGATCTTGTGTTATTTTCAAATTGATATTTGGAAGCCCATAGAGGGCTATGGTGAAAAGGGAAATATCTTCAGTTAAAAACTGGAAAGAAGCTTTCTGAGAAACGGTTTTGTGTTCTCTTAGTTCATCTCACAGAGTTACAGCTTTCCCCTCAAGAAGCCTTTCACCAAGACTGTTCTTGTGGAATTTCCAAAGTGGTCTTTGGAAGTCCATACGTCGCTATGGTGAAAAAGGATATAGCTTCAGTTAAAAAGTGAAAAGAAGCTTTCCGAGGAACTGCTTTGTGATATGTGATTTCCTGTCACTGAGAAACAGCTGTATTTCATAGAACTGTTGGCTAGGCTTATTTCTGTGGAATCTGAGAAATGTTACTTCGGATCTCTTTGAAGACTATAGGTCCAAAGGAAATATCCGCCACTAAAAGTGTGAAAGAAGCTTTCTGAGAAACTTCTTTGAGTTCTGTGAATTGATCTCACAGAGCTACAGTTTCCCCTCAAGAGGCCTTTCGCTAAGACTGTTCTCGTGGAATTTGCAAAGTGATATTTGGAAAACAATAGAGGGCTATGGTGAAAAAGGAAATATCCTAAGATAAAAACTGAAAAGAAGCTTTTTGAGAAACTGTTTTGCGTACCGTTAATTCATCTCACAGAGTTATAGCTTTCCCCTCAAGAAGCCGTTCATTAAGACTGTTGTTGTGAAATTTGCAAAATGATATTTGGAAGCTCATAGAGGGCTATGGTGAAAATGGAAATATCTTCAGTTAAAAACTGGAGAGAAGCTTTCTGAGAGACTGCTTTGTGTTCTGTTAATTCATACACAGAGTTACACCTTTCCTATCACGAATCCTTTCGCTAAGACTGTTCTTGTGGAGTTTACAAAGTGATATTTGGAAGCCCATAGAGGGGTACGGTTAAAAAGGAAATTTCCTCACATAAAAACTGGAAAGAAGCTTTCTGAGAAACTGCTTTGTGTTTTGTTAATTCATCTCACAGTATTACAGCTCTACCCTCAAGAAGCCCTTCACTAAGACTGTTCTTCTGGAATTACCAAAGAGATATTTGGAAGCCCATAGAGCGCTATGGTGAAAAAGGAAATATCTTCAGTTAAAAACTGGAGAGAAGCTTTCTGAGAAACTTCTTTGTGTTCTGTTAATTCATGCACAGAGTTACAGCTTTCCTATCAAGAATCCTTTCGCTAAGACTGTTCTTGTGGAGTTTACAAAGTGATATTTGGAAGCCCATAGAGGGGTATGTTTAAAAAGGAAATTTCCTCACATAAAAACTGGAAAGAAGTTTTCTGAGAAACTGCTTTGTGTTCTGTTAATTCATCTCACAGAGTTACAGCTTACCCCTCAAGAAGCATTTCGCTAAGACTGTTCTTGTGGAATTTGCAATGTGATATTTGGAAGCCCATGGAGGGATATGGTGAAAAAGGAAATATCTTCAATTAAAAACTGGAAAGAAGCTTTCTGAGAAACTGCTTTGTTTTCTGTTAATTCATCTCACAGAGTTTCAGCTTTCCCCTCCAGAAGTCTTTCGCTAAGACGGTTCTCGTGGAATTTGCAAAGTGATATTTGGAAGCCGTGAGAGGGCTATGGTGTAAAAGGAAATGTCCTCGGATCAAAAATGGAAAGAAGCTTTCCAACAAACTGTTTTGTGTTCTGTTAATTTATCTGACAGAGTTTCAGCTTTCCCCTCAAGGAGTCGTTCGCTAAGACTGTTCTTGTGGAATTTGCAAAGTGATATTTGAAAGCCCGTCGAGGGCTATGGTGAAAAAGGCAATACCTTCAGTTAAAAACTGGAAAGAAACTTTCTGAGAAACTGCTTTGTATTCTGTTAATTCACCTCACAGAGTTTCAGCTTTCCCCTCTAGAAGCCTTTCGCTAAGACTGTTCTTGTGGAATTTGCAAAGTGATATTTGTAAGCCCATAGAAGTCGATGGTGAAAACGTAAATATCCTAAGATAAAAACTGAAAAGAACCATTCTGAGAAACTGCTTTGTGTTTTGTTAATTCATCTCACAGAGTTACAGGTTTCCCTTCAAGAAGCCTTTCGCTAAGACAGTTCTTGTGGAATATGCAAAGTGATATTTGGAAGCTCATAGTGACCTATAGTGAAAAAGGATATATCTTCAGTTAAAAACTGAAAAGAAGCTTTCTGAGAAACTGCTTTGTGATATATGACTTCCACTCACGGAGTTACAGCTGTATTTCGTAGAGCTGTTTGGCAGTCTTATTTCTGTGGAATCTGAGAACTGTTATTTCGGATCCCTTTGAAGACTGAAGGGCCAAAGGAAATATCCGTCGTTAAAGGTAGAAATAAGCTTTCTGAGAAACTTCTTTGTGATTTGCGAATTCATTTCACAGAGTTACAGCTTTCCCCTCAAGAAGCCTTTCGCTAAGATTATTCTTGCACAATTTGAAAAATGATATTTGGAAGCCAATAGACGGCTATGGTGAAAACGAAGTATCCTCCGATAAAAACTGGAAAGAAGCTTTCTGAGAAATTGCTTTGTGTTCTTTTAATTCATCTCACAGACTTACAGCTTTCCCCTCAGGAAGTCTTTCGCTAAGACTGTTCTTGTGGAATTTGAAATGTGATATTTGGTAGCCCAAAGAGCGCTATGGAGAAAAGGAAATATCTTCAGATAAAAACTGTAAAGAACATTCCTGAGAAACTGCTTTGTGTTCTGTTAATTCACCTAACAGAGTTACAGCTTTCCCCTCTAGAAGCCTTTCGCTAAGACTGTTCTTGCTGTATTTTCAAAGGGATATTTTGAAGCCCATAGAGGGCTACGGTGAAAAAGGATATAGCTTCAGTTAAAAACTGAAAGAGGCTTTCTGAGAAACGGTTTAGTATTATGTGACTTCCACTCACTGAGTTACAGCTCTATTTCCTAGAGCTGTTTGATAGCCTTATTTCTATGGAATCGGAGAACTGTTATTTTGGATCCCTTTGAAGACTATAGGGCCAAAGGAAATATCTGCCGCTAAAAGTGAGAAAGAAGCTTTCTGAGAAACTTCTCTGAGATCTGTTAATTCATCTCACAGAGTTACAGCATTCCACTCAAGAAGCCTTTCGCTAGGACTGTTCTTTTTGAATTTGCAAAGTGATATTTCGAAGCCCATAGACGGCTGTGGTGAAAAGGGAAATACCTTCAGTTAAAAAATGGAAAGAAGCTTTCTAAGAAACTGCTTTGTGTTCTGTTAATTCATCTCAAAGAGTTACAGCTTTACCCTCAAAAAGACTTTTGCTAAGACTCTTCTTGTGTAATACTCATAGTGATATTTGTAAGCCCTTATAGGGCTATGGTGAAAAAGGAAATATCCTAAGAAAAAAGCTGAAAAGAAGCTTTCTGAGAAACTGCTTTGTGTTCTGTTAATTCACCTCACAGAGTTACAGCTTTCCCCTTAAGAAGCCTTTTGGTAAGACTGTTCTTGTGGAATTTGCAGAGTGGTATTTGTAAGCCCATAGAGGGCTATGGTGAAAAAGGAAATATCCTAAGATAAAAACTGAAAAGAACATTTCTGAGAAACTGCTTTGTGATACGTGACTTCCACTCACTGAGTGAGAGCTATATGTCATAGAGCTGTTTGCTAACCTTATTTCTGTGGAATCTGAGAAGGGATAATTCGGTTCCCGTTGAAGACTATAGGGCCAAAGGAAATATTCGCCATAAACGTGAGAAAGAAGCTTTCTGAGAAACAGCTTTCTGATCTGTGAATTCATCCCACAGAGTTACAGCTTTCCCCTGAGGAAGCCTTTCGCTATGACTGTTCTTGTGGAATTTGCAACGTGACATTTTGAAGGCCATAGAGAGCTATGGTGAAAAGGAAATATCTTCGGTTTAAAACGGGAAAGAAGCTTTCTGAGACACTGCGTTGTGTTCTGTTAATTCATCTCACAAAGTTACAGCTTTCCCCTCACGAAGCCTTTCCCTAAGACTGTTCTTGTCGAATTTGGGAAGTGATATTTAGAAGCCTACAGAGGTCTACAGTGAAAAAGGAAATAACCTAAGATAAAAACTGAAAAGAAGCTTTCTGAAAAACTGCTTTGTGTTCTCTTAATTCATCTCACAGAGTTACAGCTTTCCTCTCAAGAATCCTTTCGCTAAGACTGTTCTTGTGCAATTTAGAATGTGATATTTAGAAGCCCATAGAGGGCTATGGAGAAAAAGGAAATGTCCTTAGATAAAAACTGGAAAGAAGCTTTCTGAGAAACTGCTTTGTGTTCTGTTAATTCATCTCACAGAGTTACCGCTTTCCCCTCGAGAAGCCTTTCTCTATGACTGTTCTTGTGTAATTCGCAAAGTAATATTTGGAAGCCCATATAGGGTTATGGTGAAAAAAGGAATATCTTCAGTTAGAAACTGTATAGAAGCTTTCTGAGAACCTGCTTTGTTTTCTGTTAATTCATCTCACAGAGTTACAGCTTTCCCCTCAAGAAGTCTTTCGTTAAGACTGTTCTTGTGGAATTTGCAAAGTGAAATTTGGAAGCCCATAGAGGGCTATGGTGAAAAAGGAAATGTCCTCAGATGAAAACTAGAAAGAAGCTTCTTGAGAAACTACTTTGTGTTCCGTTAATTCATCTCACACAGTTACAGCTTTGCCCTCCAGAAACCGCTCATTAAGACCGTTCTTGTGGAATTTTCAAAGTGATATTTGGAAACACATAGGGGGCTATGGTGAAAAAGGAAATATCTTCAGTTATAAACTGGAAAGAAGATTTCTGAGAAACTGCTTTGTGTTCTGTTAATTCATCTGACAGTGTTACACCTTTCCCCTCAAGAAGCATTCCGCTAAGACTGTTCTTGTGGAATTTGGGAAGTGATATTTAGAAGCCTACAGAGGTCTACAGTGAAAAAGGAAGTAACCTAAGATAAAAACTGAAAATAAGCTTTCTGAAAAACTGCTTTGTGTTCTCTTAATTCATCTCACAGAGTTACAGCTTTCCTCTCAAGAATCCTTTCGCTAAGACTGTTCTTGTGCAATTTAGAACGTGATATTTAGAAGCCCATAGAGGGCTATGGAGAAAAAGGAAATGTCCTTAGATAAAAACTGGAAAGAAGCTTTCTGAGAAACTTCTTTGTGTTCTGTTAATTCATGCACAGAGTTATATCTTTCCTATCAAAAATTCTTTCGCTAAGACTGTTCTTGTGGAGTTTACAAAGTGATATTTGGAAGCCCATAGAGGGGTACGTTTAAAAAGGAAATTTCCTCACATAAAAACTGGAAAGAAGTTTTCTGAGAAACTGCTTTGTGTTCTGTTAATTCATCTCACAGAGTTACAGCTTACCCCTCAAGAAGCATTTCGCTAAGACTGTTCTTGTGGAATTTGCAATGTGATATTTGGAAGCCCATGGAGGGATATGGTGAAAAAGGAAATATCTTCAATTAAAAACTGGAAAGAAGCTTTCTGAGAAACTGCTTTGTTTTCTGTTAATTCATCTCACAGAGTTTCAGCTTTCCCCTCCAGAAGTCTTTCGCTAAGACGGTTCTCGTGGAATTTGCAAAGTGATATTTGGAAGCCGTGAGAGGGCTATGGTGTAAAAGGAAATGTCCTCGGATCAAAAATGGAAAGAAGCTTTCCAACAAACTGTTTTGTGTTCTGTTAATTTATCTGACAGTGTTTCAGCTTTCCCCTCAAGAAGCCGTTCGCTAAGACTGTTCTTGTGGAATTTGCAAAGTGATATTTGAAAGCCCGTCGAGGGCTATGGTGAAAAAGGAAATACCTTCAGTTAAAAACTGGAAAGAAACTTTCTGAGAAACTGCTTTGTATTCTGTTAATTCACCTCACAGAGTTTCAGCTTTCCCCTCTAGAAGCCTTTCCCTAAGACTGTTCTTGTGGAATTTGCAAAGTGATATTTGTAAGCCCATAGAAGTCGATGGTGAAAACGTAAATATCCTAAGATAAAAACTGAAAAGAACCATTCTGAGAAACTGCTTTGTGTTTTGTTAATTCATCTCACAGAGTTACAGGTTTCCCTTCAAGAAGCCTTTCGCTAAGACAGTTCTTGTGGAATATGCAAAGTGATATTTGGAAGCTCATAGTGACCTATAGTGAAAAAGGATATATCTTCAGTTAAAAACTGAAAAGAAGCTTTCTGAGAAACTGCTTTGTGATATATGACTTCCACTCACTGAGTTACAGCTGTATTTCGTAGAGCTGTTTGGCAGTCTTATTTCTGTGGAATCTGAGAACTGTTATTTCGGATCCCTTTGAAGACTGAAGGGCCAAAGGAAATATCCGTCGTTAAAGTTAGAAAGAAGCTTTCTGAGAAACTTCTTTGTGATTTGCGAATTCATTTCACAGAGTTACAGCTTTCCCCTCAAGAAGCCTTTCGCTAAGATTATTCTTGCACAATTTGAAAAATGATATTTGGAAGCCAATAGACGGCTATGGTGAAAACGAAATATCCTCCGATAAAAACTGGAAAGAAGCTTTCTGAGAAATTGCTTTGTGTTCTTTTAATTCATCTCACAGACTTACAGCTTTCCCCTCAGGAAGTCTTTCGCTAAGACTGTTCTTGCGGAATTTGAAATGTGATATTTGGTAGCCCAAAGAGAGCTATGGAGAAAAGGAAATATCTTCAGATAAAAACTGTAAAGAACATTCCTGAGAAACTGCTTTGTGTTCTGTTAATTCACCTAACAGAGTTACAGCTTTCCCCTCTAGAAGCCTTTCGCTAAGACTGTTCTTGCTGTATTTTCAAAGGGATATTTTGAAGCCCATAGAGGGCTACGGTGAAAAAGGATATAGCTTCAGTTAAAAACTGAAAGAGGCTTTCTGAGAAACGGTTTAGTATTATGTGACTTCCACTCACTGAGTTACAGCTCTATTTCCTAGAGCTGTTTGATAGCCTTATTTCTATGGAATCGGAGAACTGTTATTTTGGATCCCTTTGAAGACTATAGGGCCAAAGGAAATATCTGCCGCTAAAAGTGAGAAAGAAGCTTTCTGAGAAACTTCTCTGAGATCTGTTAATTCATCTCACAGAGTTACAGCATTCCACTCAAGAAGCCTTTCGCTAGGACTGTTCTTTTTGAATTTGCAAAGTGATATTTCGAAGCCCATAGATGGCTGTGGTGAAAAGGGAAATACCTTCAGTTAAAAAATGGAAAGAAGCTTTCTAAGAAACTGCTTTGTGTTCTGTTAATTCATCTCAAAGAGTTACAGCTTTACCCTCAAAAAGACTTTTGCTAAGACTCTTCTTGTGTAATACTCATAGTGATATTTGTAAGCCCTTATAGGGCTATGGTGAAAAAGGAAATATCCTAAGAAAAAAGCTGAAAAGAAGCTTTCTGAGAAACTGCTTTGTGTTCTGTTAATTCACCTCACAGAGTTACAGCTTTCCCCTTAAGAAGCCTTTTGGTAAGACTGTTCTTGTGGAATTTGCAGAGTGGTATTTGTAAGCCCATAGAGGGCTATGGTGAAAAAGGAAATATCCTAAGATAAAAACTGAAAAGAACATTTCTGAGAAACTGCTTTGTGATACGTGACTTCCACTCACTGAGTGAGAGCTATATGTCATAGAGCTGTTTGCTAACCTTATTTCTGTGGAATCTGAGAAGGGATAATTCGGTTCCCGTTGAAGACTATAGGGCCAAAGGAAATATCCGCCATAAACGTGAGAAAGAAGCTTTCTGAGAAACAGCTTTCTGATCTGTGAATTCATCCCACAGAGTTACAGCTTTCCCCTGAGGAAGCCTTTCGCTATGACTGTTCTTGTGGAATTTGCAACGTGACATTTCGAAGGCCATAGAGAGCTATGGTGAAAAGGAAATATCTTCGGTTTAAAACGGGAAAGAAGCTTTCTGAGACACTGCGTTGTGTTCTGTTAATTCATCTCACAAAGTTACAGCTTTCCCCTCACGAAGCCTTTCCCTAAGACTGTTCTTGTCGAATTTGGGAAGTGATATTTAGAAGCCTACAGAGGTCTACAGTGAAAAAGGAAATAACCTAAGATAAAAACTGAAAAGAAGCTTTCTGAAAAACTGCTTTGTGTTCTCTTAATTCATCTCACAGAGTTACAGCTTTCCTCTCAAGAATCCTTTCGCTAAGACTGTTCTTGTGCAATTTAGAATGTGATATTTAGAAGCCCATAGAGGGCTATGGAGAAAAAGGAAATGTCCTTAGATAAAAACTGGAAAGAAGCTTTCTGAGAAACTGCTTTGTGTTCTGTTAATTCATCTCACAGAGTTACAGCTTTCCCCTCGAGAAGCCTTTCTCTATGACTGTTCTTGTGTAATTCGCAAAGTAATATTTGGAAGCCCATATAGGGTTATGGTGAAAAAAGGAATATCTTCAGTTAGAAACTGTATAGAAGCTTTCTGAGAACCTGCTTTGTTTTCTGTTAATTCATCTCACAGAGTTACAGCTTTCCCCTCAAGAAGTCTTTCGTTAAGACTGTTCTTGTGGAATTTGCAAAGTGAAATTTGGAAGCCCATAGAGGGCTATGGTGAAAAAGGAAATGTCCTTTGATGAAAACTAGAAAGAAGCTTCTTGAGAAACTACTTTGTGTTCCGTTAATTCATCTCACACAGTTACAGCTTTGCCCTCCAGAAACCGTTCATTAAGACCGTTCTTGTGGAATTTTCAAAGTGATATTTGGAAACCCATAGGGGGCTATGGTGAAAAAGGAAATATCTTCAGTTATAAACTGGAAAGAAGTTTTCTGAGAAACTGCTTTGTGTTCTGTTAATTCATCTGACAGTGTTACACCTTTCCCCTCAAGAAGCATTCCGCTAAGACTGTTCTTGTGGAATTTGCAAAGTGACATTTGGAAGCCCATAGAGGGCTGTGGTGAAAAAGAAATTTCCTAAGATAAGAACTGAAAAGAAGCTTTCTGAGAAACGACTTTGTGTTCTGTTAATTCATCTTATAGAATTACAGCTTTCCCCTCAAGAAGTCGTTCAGTAAGACTGTTCTTGTGGAATTTGCAAAGTGATATTTGGAAGCCCATAGAGGACCATGGTGTAAAGGAAATATCTTCAGATAAAAACTGGAAAGTAGCTTTCTGAGAAATTGCTTTGTGTTCTGTTAATTCATCTCACAGAATTACGGCTTTCCCCTCAAGAAAACTTTCGCTAAAGCTGTTTTTGTGGAATTTGGAAAAAGGTATATGGAAAACCATAGAGATCTATGGTTAAAAAGAAAATATCCTAAGATAAAAACTGAAAAGAAAATTTCTGAGAAACTGCTTTGTGTTCTCTGAATTCATCTCACAGACTTACAGCTTTCCCCTCAAGAAACCGTTCACTAAGACTGTTCTCGTGGATTTTGCAAAGTGATATTTGGAAGCCCATAGAGTGCTATGGGGAAAAAGGAAATATCTTCAGTTAAAAAGTGGAAAGAACGTTTCTGAGAAACTGCTTTGTGTTCTGTTAATCCATCTCACAGAGGTACAGCATTCCCCTCAAGAAGTCGTTTACTAAGACTGTTCTTGTGAAATTTGCGAAGTGATATTTGGAAGTGCTTAGAGAACTATGGTGAAAAAGGAAATATCGTAAGATAAAAACTGAAAAGAAGCTTTCTGAGAAACTGCTTTGTGTTTTGTTAATTCATCTCAGAGAGTTACAGCTTTCCGAACAAAAAGCCATTCACTAAGACTGATCTTGTGTTATTTTCAAATTGATATTTGGAAGCCCATAGAGGGCTATGGTGAAAAGGGAAATATCTTCAGTTAAAAACTGGAAAGAAGCTTTCTGAGAAACGGTTTTGTGTTCTCTTAGTTCATCTCACAGAGTTACAGCTTTCCCCTCAAGAAGCCTTTCACCAAGACTGTTCTTGTGGAATTTCCAAAGTGGTCTTTGGAAGTCCATACGTCGCTATGGTGAAAAAGGATATAGCTTCAGTTAAAAAGTGAAAAGAAGCTTTCCGAGGAACTGCTTTGTGATATGTGATTTCCTGTCACTGAGAAACAGCTGTATTTCATAGAACTGTTGGCTAGGCTTATTTCTGTGGAATCTGAGAAATGTTACTTCGGATCTCTTTGAAGACTATAGGTCCAAAGGAAATATCCGCCACTAAAAGTGTGAAAGAAGCTTTCTGAGAAACTTCTTTGAGTTCTGTGAATTGATCTCACAGAGCTACAGTTTCCCCTCAAGAGGCCTTTCGCTAAGACTGTTCTCGTGGAATTTGCAAAGTGATATTTGGAAAACAATAGAGGGCTATGGTGAAAAAGGAAATATCCTAAGATAAAAACTGAAAAGAAGCTTTTTGAGAAACTGTTTTGCGTACCGTTAATTCATCTCACAGAGTTATAGCTTTCCCCTCAAGAAGCCGTTCATTAAGACTGTTGTTGTGAAATTTGCAAAATGATATTTGGAAGCTCATAGAGGGCTATGGTGAAAATGGAAATATCTTCAGTTAAAAACTGGAGAGAAGCTTTCTGAGAGACTGCTTTGTGTTCTGTTAATTCATACACAGAGTTACACCTTTCCTATCACGAATCCTTTCGCTAAGACTGTTCTTGTGGAGTTTACAAAGTGATATTTGGAAGCCCATAGAGGGGTACGGTTAAAAAGGAAATTTCCTCACATAAAAACTGGAAAGAAGCTTTCTGAGAAACTGCTTTGTGTTTTGTTAATTCATCTCACAGTATTACAGCTCTACCCTCAAGAAGCCCTTCACTAAGACTGTTCTTCTGGAATTACCAAAGAGATATTTGGAAGCCCATAGAGCGCTATGGTGAAAAAGGAAATATCTTCAGTTAAAAACTGGAGAGAAGCTTTCTGAGAAACTTCTTTGTGTTCTGTTAATTCATGCACAGAGTTACAGCTTTCCTATCAAGAATCCTTTCGCTAAGACTGTTCTTGTGGAGTTTACAAAGTGATATTTGGAAGCCCATAGAGGGGTATGTTTAAAAAGGAAATTTCCTCACATAAAAACTGGAAAGAAGTTTTCTGAGAAACTGCTTTGTGTTCTGTTAATTCATCTCACAGAGTTACAGCTTACCCCTCAAGAAGCATTTCGCTAAGACTGTTCTTGTGGAATTTGCAATGTGATATTTGGAAGCCCATGGAGGGATATGGTGAAAAAGGAAATATCTTCAATTAAAAACTGGAAAGAAGCTTTCTGAGAAACTGCTTTGTTTTCTGTTAATTCATCTCACAGAGTTTCAGCTTTCCCCTCCAGAAGTCTTTCGCTAAGACGGTTCTCGTGGAATTTGCAAAGTGATATTTGGAAGCCGTGAGAGGGCTATGGTGTAAAAGGAAATGTCCTCGGATCAAAAATGGAAAGAAGCTTTCCAACAAACTGTTTTGTGTTCTGTTAATTTATCTGACAGAGTTTCAGCTTTCCCCTCAAGGAGTCGTTCGCTAAGACTGTTCTTGTGGAATTTGCAAAGTGATATTTGAAAGCCCGTCGAGGGCTATGGTGAAAAAGGCAATACCTTCAGTTAAAAACTGGAAAGAAACTTTCTGAGAAACTGCTTTGTATTCTGTTAATTCACCTCACAGAGTTTCAGCTTTCCCCTCTAGAAGCCTTTCGCTAAGACTGTTCTTGTGGAATTTGCAAAGTGATATTTGTAAGCCCATAGAAGTCGATGGTGAAAACGTAAATATCCTAAGATAAAAACTGAAAAGAACCATTCTGAGAAACTGCTTTGTGTTTTGTTAATTCATCTCACAGAGTTACAGGTTTCCCTTCAAGAAGCCTTTCGCTAAGACAGTTCTTGTGGAATATGCAAAGTGATATTTGGAAGCTCATAGTGACCTATAGTGAAAAAGGATATATCTTCAGTTAAAAACTGAAAAGAAGCTTTCTGAGAAACTGCTTTGTGATATATGACTTCCACTCACGGAGTTACAGCTGTATTTCGTAGAGCTGTTTGGCAGTCTTATTTCTGTGGAATCTGAGAACTGTTATTTCGGATCCCTTTGAAGACTGAAGGGCCAAAGGAAATATCCGTCGTTAAAGGTAGAAATAAGCTTTCTGAGAAACTTCTTTGTGATTTGCGAATTCATTTCACAGAGTTACAGCTTTCCCCTCAAGAAGCCTTTCGCTAAGATTATTCTTGCACAATTTGAAAAATGATATTTGGAAGCCAATAGACGGCTATGGTGAAAACGAAGTATCCTCCGATAAAAACTGGAAAGAAGCTTTCTGAGAAATTGCTTTGTGTTCTTTTAATTCATCTCACAGACTTACAGCTTTCCCCTCAGGAAGTCTTTCGCTAAGACTGTTCTTGTGGAATTTGAAATGTGATATTTGGTAGCCCAAAGAGCGCTATGGAGAAAAGGAAATATCTTCAGATAAAAACTGTAAAGAACATTCCTGAGAAACTGCTTTGTGTTCTGTTAATTCACCTAACAGAGTTACAGCTTTCCCCTCTAGAAGCCTTTCGCTAAGACTGTTCTTGCTGTATTTTCAAAGGGATATTTTGAAGCCCATAGAGGGCTACGGTGAAAAAGGATATAGCTTCAGTTAAAAACTGAAAGAGGCTTTCTGAGAAACGGTTTAGTATTATGTGACTTCCACTCACTGAGTTACAGCTCTATTTCCTAGAGCTGTTTGATAGCCTTATTTCTATGGAATCGGAGAACTGTTATTTTGGATCCCTTTGAAGACTATAGGGCCAAAGGAAATATCTGCCGCTAAAAGTGAGAAAGAAGCTTTCTGAGAAACTTCTCTGAGATCTGTTAATTCATCTCACAGAGTTACAGCATTCCACTCAAGAAGCCTTTCGCTAGGACTGTTCTTTTTGAATTTGCAAAGTGATATTTCGAAGCCCATAGACGGCTGTGGTGAAAAGGGAAATACCTTCAGTTAAAAAATGGAAAGAAGCTTTCTAAGAAACTGCTTTGTGTTCTGTTAATTCATCTCAAAGAGTTACAGCTTTACCCTCAAAAAGACTTTTGCTAAGACTCTTCTTGTGTAATACTCATAGTGATATTTGTAAGCCCTTATAGGGCTATGGTGAAAAAGGAAATATCCTAAGAAAAAAGCTGAAAAGAAGCTTTCTGAGAAACTGCTTTGTGTTCTGTTAATTCACCTCACAGAGTTACAGCTTTCCCCTTAAGAAGCCTTTTGGTAAGACTGTTCTTGTGGAATTTGCAGAGTGGTATTTGTAAGCCCATAGAGGGCTATGGTGAAAAAGGAAATATCCTAAGATAAAAACTGAAAAGAACATTTCTGAGAAACTGCTTTGTGATACGTGACTTCCACTCACTGAGTGAGAGCTATATGTCATAGAGCTGTTTGCTAACCTTATTTCTGTGGAATCTGAGAAGGGATAATTCGGTTCCCGTTGAAGACTACAGGGCCAAAGGAAATATTCGCCATAAACGTGAGAAAGAAGCTTTCTGAGAAACAGCTTTCTGATCTGTGAATTCATCCCACAGAGTTACAGCTTTCCCCTGAGGAAGCCTTTCGCTATGACTGTTCTTGTGGAATTTGCAACGTGACATTTTGAAGGCCATAGAGAGCTATGGTGAAAAGGAAATATCTTCGGTTTAAAACGGGAAAGAAGCTTTCTGAGACACTGCGTTGTGTTCTGTTAATTCATCTCACAAAGTTACAGCTTTCCCCTCACGAAGCCTTTCCCTAAGACTGTTCTTGTCGAATTTGGGAAGTGATATTTAGAAGCCTACAGAGGTCTACAGTGAAAAAGGAAATAACCTAAGATAAAAACTGAAAAGAAGCTTTCTGAAAAACTGCTTTGTGTTCTCTTAATTCATCTCACAGAGTTACAGCTTTCCTCTCAAGAATCCTTTCGCTAAGACTGTTCTTGTGCAATTTAGAATGTGATATTTAGAAGCCCATAGAGGGCTATGGAGAAAAAGGAAATGTCCTTAGATAAAAACTGGAAAGAAGCTTTCTGAGAAACTGCTTTGTGTTCTGTTAATTCATCTCACAGAGTTACCGCTTTCCCCTCGAGAAGCCTTTCTCTATGACTGTTCTTGTGTAATTCGCAAAGTAATATTTGGAAGCCCATATAGGGTTATGGTGAAAAAAGGAATATCTTCAGTTAGAAACTGTATAGAAGCTTTCTGAGAACCTGCTTTGTTTTCTGTTAATTCATCTCACAGAGTTACAGCTTTCCCCTCAAGAAGTCTTTCGTTAAGACTGTTCTTGTGGAATTTGCAAAGTGAAATTTGGAAGCCCATAGAGGGCTATGGTGAAAAAGGAAATGTCCTCAGATGAAAACTAGAAAGAAGCTTCTTGAGAAACTACTTTGTGTTCCGTTAATTCATCTCACACAGTTACAGCTTTGCCCTCCAGAAACCGCTCATTAAGACCGTTCTTGTGGAATTTTCAAAGTGATATTTGGAAACACATAGGGGGCTATGGTGAAAAAGGAAATATCTTCAGTTATAAACTGGAAAGAAGTTTTCTGAGAAACTGCTTTGTGTTCTGTTAATTCATCTGACAGTGTTACACCTTTCCCCTCAAGAAGCATTCCGCTAAGACTGTTCTTGTGGAATTTGGGAAGTGATATTTAGAAGCCTACAGAGGTCTACAGTGAAAAAGGAAGTAACCTAAGATAAAAACTGAAAATAAGCTTTCTGAAAAACTGCTTTGTGTTCTCTTAATTCATCTCACAGAGTTACAGCTTTCCTCTCAAGAATCCTTTCGCTAAGACTGTTCTTGTGCAATTTAGAACGTGATATTTAGAAGCCCATAGAGGGCTATGGAGAAAAAGGAAATGTCCTTAGATAAAAACTGGAAAGAAGCTTTCTGAGAAACTTCTTTGTGTTCTGTTAATTCATGCACAGAGTTATATCTTTCCTATCAAAAATTCTTTCGCTAAGACTGTTCTTGTGGAGTTTACAAAGTGATATTTGGAAGCCCATAGAGGGGTACGTTTAAAAAGGAAATTTCCTCACATAAAAACTGGAAAGAAGTTTTCTGAGAAACTGCTTTGTGTTCTGTTAATTCATCTCACAGAGTTACAGCTTACCCCTCAAGAAGCATTTCGCTAAGACTGTTCTTGTGGAATTTGCAATGTGATATTTGGAAGCCCATGGAGGGATATGGTGAAAAAGGAAATATCTTCAATTAAAAACTGGAAAGAAGCTTTCTGAGAAACTGCTTTGTTTTCTGTTAATTCATCTCACAGAGTTTCAGCTTTCCCCTCCAGAAGTCTTTCGCTAAGACGGTTCTCGTGGAATTTGCAAAGTGATATTTGGAAGCCGTGAGAGGGCTATGGTGTAAAAGGAAATGTCCTCGGATCAAAAATGGAAAGAAGCTTTCCAACAAACTGTTTTGTGTTCTGTTAATTTATCTGACAGTGTTTCAGCTTTCCCCTCAAGAAGCCGTTCGCTAAGACTGTTCTTGTGGAATTTGCAAAGTGATATTTGAAAGCCCGTCGAGGGCTATGGTGAAAAAGGAAATACCTTCAGTTAAAAACTGGAAAGAAACTTTCTGAGAAACTGCTTTGTATTCTGTTAATTCACCTCACAGAGTTTCAGCTTTCCCCTCTAGAAGCCTTTCCCTAAGACTGTTCTTGTGGAATTTGCAAAGTGATATTTGTAAGCCCATAGAAGTCGATGGTGAAAACGTAAATATCCTAAGATAAAAACTGAAAAGAACCATTCTGAGAAACTGCTTTGTGTTTTGTTAATTCATCTCACAGAGTTACAGGTTTCCCTTCAAGAAGCCTTTCGCTAAGACAGTTCTTGTGGAATATGCAAAGTGATATTTGGAAGCTCATAGTGACCTATAGTGAAAAAGGATATATCTTCAGTTAAAAACTGAAAAGAAGCTTTCTGAGAAACTGCTTTGTGATATATGACTTCCACTCACTGAGTTACAGCTGTATTTCGTAGAGCTGTTTGGCAGTCTTATTTCTGTGGAATCTGAGAACTGTTATTTCGGATCCCTTTGAAGACTGAAGGGCCAAAGGAAATATCCGTCGTTAAAGTTAGAAAGAAGCTTTCTGAGAAACTTCTTTGTGATTTGCGAATTCATTTCACAGAGTTACAGCTTTCCCCTCAAGAAGCCTTTCGCTAAGATTATTCTTGCACAATTTGAAAAATGATATTTGGAAGCCAATAGACGGCTATGGTGAAAACGAAATATCCTCCGATAAAAACTGGAAAGAAGCTTTCTGAGAAATTGCTTTGTGTTCTTTTAATTCATCTCACAGACTTACAGCTTTCCCCTCAGGAAGTCTTTCGCTAAGACTGTTCTTGCGGAATTTGAAATGTGATATTTGGTAGCCCAAAGAGAGCTATGGAGAAAAGGAAATATCTTCAGATAAAAACTGTAAAGAACATTCCTGAGAAACTGCTTTGTGTTCTGTTAATTCACCTAACAGAGTTACAGCTTTCCCCTCTAGAAGCCTTTCGCTAAGACTGTTCTTGCTGTATTTTCAAAGGGATATTTTGAAGCCCATAGAGGGCTATGGTGAAAAAGGATATAGCTTCAGTTAAAAACTGAAAGAGGCTTTCTGAGAAACGGTTTAGTATTATGTGACTTCCACTCACTGAGTTACAGCTCTATTTCCTAGAGCTGTTTGATAGCCTTATTTCTATGGAATCGGAGAACTGTTATTTTGGATCCCTTTGAAGACTATAGGGCCAAAGGAAATATCTGCTGCTAAAAGTGAGAAAGAAGCTTTCTGAGAAACTTCTCTGAGATCTGTTAATTCATCTCACAGAGTTACAGCATTCCACTCAAGAAGCCTTTCGCTAGGACTGTTCTTTTTGAATTTGCAAAGTGATATTTCGAAGCCCATAGATGGCTGTGGTGAAAAGGGAAATACCTTCAGTTAAAAAATGGAAAGAAGCTTTCTAAGAAACTGCTTTGTGTTCTGTTAATTCATCTCAAAGAGTTACAGCTTTACCCTCAAAAAGACTTTTGCTAAGACTCTTCTTGTGTAATACTCATAGTGATATTTGTAAGCCCTTATAGGGCTATGGTGAAAAAGGAAATATCCTAAGAAAAAAGCTGAAAAGAAGCTTTCTGAGAAACTGCTTTGTGTTCTGTTAATTCACCTCACAGAGTTACAGCTTTCCCCTTAAGAAGCCTTTTGGTAAGACTGTTCTTGTGGAATTTGCAGAGTGGTATTTGTAAGCCCATAGAGGGCTATGGTGAAAAAGGAAATATCCTAAGATAAAAACTGAAAAGAACATTTCTGAGAAACTGCTTTGTGATACGTGACTTCCACTCACTGAGTGAGAGCTATATGTCATAGAGCTGTTTGCTAACCTTATTTCTGTGGAATCTGAGAAGGGATAATTCGGTTCCCGTTGAAGACTATAGGGCCAAAGGAAATATCCGCCATAAACGTGAGAAAGAAGCTTTCTGAGAAACAGCTTTCTGATCTGTGAATTCATCCCACAGAGTTACAGCTTTCCCCTGAGGAAGCCTTTCGCTATGACTGTTCTTGTGGAATTTGCAACGTGACATTTCAAAGGCCATAGAGAGCTATGGTGAAAAGGAAATATCTTCGGTTTAAAACGGGAAAGAAGCTTTCTGAGACACTGCGTTGTGTTCTGTTAATTCATCTCACAAAGTTACAGCTTTCCCCTCACGAAGCCTTTCCCTAAGACTGTTCTTGTCGAATTTGGGAAGTGATATTTAGAAGCCTACAGAGGTCTACAGTGAAAAAGGAAATAACCTAAGATAAAAACTGAAAAGAAGCTTTCTGAAAAACTGCTTTGTGTTCTCTTAATTCATCTCACAGAGTTACAGCTTTCCTCTCAAGAATCCTTTCGCTAAGACTGTTCTTGTGCAATTTAGAATGTGATATTTAGAAGCCCATAGAGGGCTATGGAGAAAAAGGAAATGTCCTTAGATAAAAACTGGAAAGAAGCTTTCTGAGAAACTGCTTTGTGTTCTGTTAATTCATCTCACAGAGTTACAGCTTTCCCCTCGAGAAGCCTTTCTCTATGACTGTTCTTGTGTAATTCGCAAAGTAATATTTGGAAGCCCATATAGGGTTATGGTGAAAAAAGGAATATCTTCAGTTAGAAACTGTATAGAAGCTTTCTGAGAACCTGCTTTGTTTTCTGTTAATTCATCTCACAGAGTTACAGCTTTCCCCTCAAGAAGTCTTTCGTTAAGACTGTTCTTGTGGAATTTGCAAAGTGAAATTTGGAAGCCCATAGAGGGCTATGGTGAAAAAGGAAATGTCCTCAGATGAAAACTAGAAAGAAGCTTCTTGAGAAACTACTTTGTGTTCCGTTAATTCATCTCACACAGTTACAGCTTTGCCCTCCAGAAACCGTTCATTAAGACCGTTCTTGTGGAATTTTCAAAGTGATATTTGGAAACCCATAGGGGGCTATGGTGAAAAAGGAAATATCTTCAGTTATAAACTGGAAAGAAGTTTTCTGAGAAACTGCTTTGTGTTCTGTTAATTCATCTGACAGTGTTACACCTTTCCCCTCAAGAAGCATTCCGCTAAGACTGTTCTTGTGGAATTTGCAAAGTGACATTTGGAAGCCCATAGAGGGCTGTGGTGAAAAAGAAATTTCCTAAGATAAGAACTGAAAAGAAGCTTTCTGAGAAACGACTTTGTGTTCTGTTAATTCATCTTATAGAATTACAGCATTCCCCTCAAGAAGTCGTTCAGTAAGACTGTTCTTGTGGAATTTGCAAAGTGATATTTGGAAGCCCATAGAGGACCATGGTGTAAAGGAAATATCTTCAGATAAAAACTGGAAAGTAGCTTTCTGAGAAATTGCTTTGTGTTCTGTTAATTCATCTCACAGAATTACGGCTTTCCCCTCAAGAAAACTTTCGCTAAAGCTGTTTTTGTGGAATTTGGAAAAAGGTATATGGAAAACCATAGAGATCTATGGTTAAAAAGAAAATATCCTAAGATAAAAACTGAAAAGAAAATTTCTGAGAAACTGCTTTGTGTTCTCTGAATTCATCTCACAGACTTACAGCTTTCCCCTCAAGAAACCGTTCACTAAGACTGTTCTCGTGGATTTTGCAAAGTGATATTTGGAAGCCCATAGAGTGCTATGGGGAAAAAGGAAATATCTTCAGTTAAAAAGTGGAAAGAACGTTTCTGAGAAACTGCTTTGTGTTCTGTTAATCCATCTCACAGAGGTACAGCATTCCCCTCAAGAAGTCGTTTACTAAGACTGTTCTTGTGAAATTTGCGAAGTGATATTTGGAAGTGCTTAGAGAACTATGGTGAAAAAGGAAATATCGTAAGATAAAAACTGAAAAGAAGCTTTCTGAGAAACTGCTTTGTGTTTTGTTAATTCATCTCAGAGAGTTACAGCTTTCCGAACAAAAAGCCATTCACTAAGACTGATCTTGTGTTATTTTCAAATTGATATTTGGAAGCCCATAGAGGGCTATGGTGAAAAGGGAAATATCTTCAGTTAAAAACTGGAAAGAAGCTTTCTGAGAAACGGTTTTGTGTTCTCTTAGTTCATCTCACAGAGTTACAGCTTTCCCCTCAAGAAGCCTTTCACCAAGACTGTTCTTGTGGAATTTCCAAAGTGGTCTTTGGAAGTCCATACGTCGCTATGGTGAAAAAGGATATAGCTTCAGTTAAAAAGTGAAAAGAAGCTTTCCGAGGAACTGCTTTGTGATATGTGATTTCCTGTCACTGAGAAACAGCTGTATTTCATAGAACTGTTGGCTAGGCTTATTTCTGTGGAATCTGAGAAATGTTACTTCGGATCTCTTTGAAGACTATAGGTCCAAAGGAAATATCCGCCACTAAAAGTGTGAAAGAAGCTTTCTGAGAAACTTCTTTGAGTTCTGTGAATTGATCTCACAGAGCTACAGTTTCCCCTCAAGAGGCCTTTCGCTAAGACTGTTCTCGTGGAATTTGCAAAGTGATATTTGGAAAACAATAGAGGGCTATGGTGAAAAAGGAAATATCCTAAGATAAAAACTGAAAAGAAGCTTTTTGAGAAACTGTTTTGCGTACCGTTAATTCATCTCACAGAGTTATAGCTTTCCCCTCAAGAAGCCGTTCATTAAGACTGTTGTTGTGAAATTTGCAAAATGATATTTGGAAGCTCATAGAGGGCTATGGTGAAAATGGAAATATCTTCAGTTAAAAACTGGAGAGAAGCTTTCTGAGAGACTGCTTTGTGTTCTGTTAATTCATACACAGAGTTACACCTTTCCTATCACGAATCCTTTCGCTAAGACTGTTCTTGTGGAGTTTACAAAGTGATATTTGGAAGCCCATAGAGGGGTACGGTTAAAAAGGAAATTTCCTCACATAAAAACTGGAAAGAAGCTTTCTGAGAAACTGCTTTGTGTTTTGTTAATGCATCTCACAGTATTACAGCTCTACCCTCAAGAAGCCCTTCACTAAGACTGTTCTTCTGGAATTACCAAAGAGATATTTGGAAGCCCATAGAGCGCTATGGTGAAAAAGGAAATATCTTCAGTTAAAAACTGGAGAGAAGCTTTCTGAGAAACTTCTTTGTGTTCTGTTAATTCATGCACAGAGTTACAGCTTTCCTATCAAGAATCCTTTCGCTAAGACTGTTCTTGTGGAGTTTACAAAGTGATATTTGGAAGCCCATAGAGGGGTATGTTTAAAAAGGAAATTTCCTCACATAAAAACTGGAAAGAAGTTTTCTGAGAAACTGCTTTGTGTTCTGTTAATTCATCTCACAGAGTTACAGCTTACCCCTCAAGAAGCATTTCGCTAAGACTGTTCTTGTGGAATTTGCAATGTGATATTTGGAAGCCCATGGAGGGATATGGTGAAAAAGGAAATATCTTCAATTAAAAACTGGAAAGAAGCTTTCTGAGAAACTGCTTTGTTTTCTGTTAATTCATCTCACAGAGTTTCAGCTTTCCCCTCCAGAAGTCTTTCGCTAAAACGGTTCTCGTGGAATTTGCAAAGTGATATTTGGAAGCCGTGAGAGGGCTATGGTGTAAAAGGAAATGTCCTCGGATCAAAAATGGAAAGAAGCTTTCCAACAAACTGTTTTGTGTTCTGTTAATTTATCTGACAGAGTTTCAGCTTTCCCCTCAAGGAGTCGTTCGCTAAGACTGTTCTTGTGGAATTTGCAAAGTGATATTTGAAAGCCCGTCGAGGGCTATGGTGAAAAAGGCAATACCTTCAGTTAAAAACTGGAAAGAAACTTTCTGAGAAACTGCTTTGTATTCTGTTAATTCACCTCACAGAGTTTCAGCTTTCCCCTCTAGAAGCCTTTCGCTAAGACTGTTCTTGTGGAATTTGCAAAGTGATATTTGTAAGCCCATAGAAGTCGATGGTGAAAACGTAAATATCCTAAGATAAAAACTGAAAAGAACCATTCTGAGAAACTGCTTTGTGTTTTGTTAATTCATCTCACAGAGTTACAGGTTTCCCTTCAAGAAGCCTTTCGCTAAGACAGTTCTTGTGGAATATGCAAAGTGATATTTGGAAGCTCATAGTGACCTATAGTGAAAAAGGATATATCTTCAGTTAAAAACTGAAAAGAAGCTTTCTGAGAAACTGCTTTGTGATATATGACTTCCACTCACGGAGTTACAGCTGTATTTCGTAGAGCTGGTTGGCAGTCTTATTTCTGTGGAATCTGAGAACTGTTATTTCGGATCCCTTTGAAGACTGAAGGGCCAAAGGAAATATCCGTCGTTAAAGGTAGAAATAAGCTTTCTGAGAAACTTCTTTGTGATTTGCGAATTCATTTCACAGAGTTACAGCTTTCCCCTCAAGAAGCCTTTCGCTAAGATTATTCTTGCACAATTTGAAAAATGATATTTGGAAGCCAATAGACGGCTATGGTGAAAACGAAGTATCCTCCGATAAAAACTGGAAAGAAGCTTTCTGAGAAATTGCTTTGTGTTCTTTTAATTCATCTCACAGACTTACAGCTTTCCCCTCAGGAAGTCTTTCGCTAAGACTGTTCTTGTGGAATTTGAAATGTGATATTTGGTAGCCCATAGAGCGCTATGGAGAAAAGGAAATATCTTCAGATAAAAACTGTAAAGAACATTCCTGAGAAACTGCTTTGTGTTCTGTTAATTCACCTAACAGAGTTACAGCTTTCCCCTCTAGAAGCCTTTCGCTAAGACTGTTCTTGCTGTATTTTCAAAGGGATATTTTGAAGCCCATAGAGGGCTACGGTGAAAAAGGATATAGCTTCAGTTCAAAACTGAAAGAGGCTTTCTGAGAAACGGTTTAGTATTATGTGACTTCCACTCACTGAGTTACAGCTCTATTTCCTAGAGCTGTTTGATAGCCTTATTTCTATGGAATTGGAGAACTGTTATTTTGGATCCCTTTGAAGACTATAGGGCCAAAGGAAATATCTGCCGCTAAAAGTGAGAAAGAAGCTTTCTGAGAAACTTCTCTGAGATCTGTTAATTCATCTCACAGAGTTACAGCATTCCACTCAAGAAGCCTTTCGCTAGGACTGTTCTTTTTGAATTTGCAAAGTGATATTTCGAAGCCCATAGACGGCTGTGGTGAAAAGGGAAATACCTTCAGTTAAAAAATGGAAAGAAGCTTTCTAAGAAACTGCTTTGTGTTCTGTTAATT